>NC_064640.1:33193111-33496141 GCF_023864345.2 Schistocerca serialis cubense
CAACAAGACAAAACAATATATCATCGTGTTTATGTACTTACAGCCAATATCACGTCCTTGACAAATTTGAAACATTATTTACTGTTGAACTTAATTCTTCTATCGAATTCAATCACGAGTGAGAAATACATGAGCTGTTATAGAATAGTGAGTACGGTGATTTGTTGCCAGTCTTGTAGAAAATATTCTCACTGGGGTTGGATGGGTGGTGGGGGGGATGCAGTGGGGAGAGCATCGGGAAAACAGAAGAGGCTCACTCCTGGAAACGCAGAGTATGCAGTTGGAACATTTTGTCTGAAGAACAGAAAAGGAAGCAGTGAGGAATTGATCAGGATCAAGAGAGGTAAAAGGGGAGGACAGCGGTTGGGAACTGGCAGCTGGTAGGAAGAAAGAGAATGTGATCTGATAGTTTTATTATCAACGCCAAAAACAGGTATCTACTACTGCCAGACTCAAGTGGAGAATAGCCTCAGGTAGGACTAGGAGCAGGAAATGTACAACACCTTTCAACCAATGTCAGGAAGCCTAGGAGTATACAAGGAGTTGGGAAGAAAAAATGTGGTGCTGCTAGGTAGTAGTCAAGGGCAAGATGTAGGCCTCAGTTACAGAAAAAATTAGGGTAGCATACAAGGTCACGAGTATATTCAAACTAAATTCAGGGCTATGTCAAGTGATGGAGGACTTGGGGTCTTTAGCTAAGGATGTCTCAAAAGATGACCATGTGGTGACGGTGGGTAGGGATGAGAAACAGTTGGGACAGGAATGGGGGATAAGACATAGGTGGTGACCTGGACAAGACACTTTCCCTGACTCATGGCATAAATGCACACTTTGATGAGCTGTTCCAGTGCCCTGATTGGCCACACCTATATGGAGCTTTGAGGCAGATTAATGTGGGGTTACAGAAGGCACTGATGGCAGTCAAGTTCACACATGTTGCTGTCATGCCAGTTGGTACCATCAATAGATGGTGTGTCACTAGATGTGGCCTAGTCCTAAGCAGGAAGAGGAAGAGAAGATTGGTACAGTAGATTCATCGTATTATATGGGGTGTACCTTTGACCAAGCATGGTGAAATATTTGCTGTCATACATAGGAGAAGTAGATTCTTTTTATGATAAATCCAGATAACAGATTCCCCCAACTAAAGAGTATCTGAAACAGATAAAAAAATCTGATAAAATCGTTTACAATATGGATATTTTTACATGTCATAAGAAAACAAGAACCCATCAGAAATAGTATCATGGGACATTCCAGATACTTAACAACTCTTCATCAAGTCATACAATCAATAAAACATAAAATACAACAGTCTGAAGTTGAGATCCAGTCTTTGTACTGCACAGTAGTTTCTGTCACTGAGCACCGGTGTAAAAACACAGAAATCCAACATGTATTATTAGCATTGTATAAAAGGACAGACCCTTACTGCAGGGCTACTTCAAAAGGATTGAGGATTGTGCATTTATACAAGAGAAGGAATGTGGCTCAAATCAAGGTGTGTCCTTGCTACAATAAGTGAAGACTAACACTTTGAAATATCAGCTACTGAATTAACAGGGCTTGATACAAATAAAAAATTAATCATATTGTTTGTGTATCAAATTCCTAGTAGTAGTGTGGGAACTTTTTTCAATAAATTAACAGAAGTTCTAAAAGTCTCAGACAGAAAAGTAAACAAACCTCTCTGTGGAGACATAAACATAAATATGAAAACAAAACAAGTAGAACCCTCATCAATATTCTTCAGAGTTTCGGCATGTCCCTGTTGGTCAATAGTGTAATAAATATTACTGCAGTGGCTCCATTGGTGATTGACAATGTGGCCACAAACATGGACAGGGAAAAGTGTGATGTAGCTGAAAAATATCTTTGGCTGTCAGACCATTTCTGGCAAACAACAACAGTAAAATCTGCCATGGGAAAATCCCGAAACTGCAAGCTTGCAAAAGACATCTATCAGAAATAAAAATAGAAGATATTTCAAAATAACAAGCAAACCAAAGTTGAGATGAATTATATGGAGAAACTGGTGTAAATGTGAAAATCTCTAAATTCTCAACATTTTTAAATTGAATTTTGAAAAGACATTTCCAGAGGTACCTACATCATATCAAAGTCTCACAAAACAAATGGATAACGGCAGATATTGAAAAGTCCTCCTGAGCCATTAAGTACCTCAGTTCCATGAAAAAGAGTCATAATGAGTCAGAGTTCTTAAATAACTGTCCTGAAAGCTGTGATGAAACTATCAGGGTTCAAGCATCTAATGATATCGTTTTGATGATGGGAGAAGGGAGGGATCTTCTGAGAAGGTTTCCCCAACTCCCCCATTTTGGTCGAGCTGCTGGAGGTGGCAGTCATGTGTGCGTGAGGTGTGCTTGTTTGTGTGAATGAATGATGTGTTTTTCTTTTTCTGATGAAGGCTTTGGCTGAAAGTTTATGTTTAAGTGTCTTTTAATTGTGTCTGTCTGCAACTTAACATGTAAACTTTATGGTAAGTAGCAATGTGTCTTTTCCTACATTGTTAATATTCTTACCTGGAGTTTCCGTTGTTTGAATTTTGACAATATAAGTTAATAATGGGCCTGTTTAATGACATACTACTTATAGAAAAGGAAACAGTGAGGCTGGCTTCTATTCTCCAAATAGTAGAAAGGGTAACATGTAGAGACCTCACGGACATGATTTTAAAATATGAAGCAGCTTATCAATGGATCATGGATGCAGAACAAGTCACTAGTAGGAACAACAAAGACCTGGAAAACTGTTACATTTATTATGATTTAGCATTCTACCACAGTATGTAAACACAGGTAGTAATGTGTCCAGTGGTTAGGGCATTCATCACCAGTACCATGTGATGTTTTAAATATCACTAGTTGGATCTTATGGTAATGACCTACAAGGGTAAGACATCTTACAGCAAATATGTTGAGGCACACATGAAGCAGGCAGCATGTACCCCATTGGTGTACATCGACTACTTCAGATAACTCTCAGATTGGAGAAATGATTACCCTATTTTCCAAGCAGAGAAAGAATGTAATAAGTAAAAATAATGAAAGGAATCACATTCAATGGATTCAGAGAGTAATTGTAGTCCACCAAATCACAGCATTTGTGGCCTGTGCTGTTACAGTGGTGAAGACAGTGTGGGGATTTAGAACCACCAACTCTACCCCCCAATAATATCACTGCCCTGTACTTGCAGCGAGAGGAACTGTATCTTTGCCAGATCAATTCTTCTTAGTTCGCGGTCTATGCTACATCCATTGTGTATATGCTCCGAGAATAAAAGTATTCATAGCAATTGCTGAGAGTGCGAGTGTTTATTTATCATCGTAATTACCACGCCAGCTCCCCACTGCCTACATTATCAACAGAAACATATGCACTAGCCAACTCACAAAAAACGATCAAAATTCTGCACCTGCAGGTGATCTTGTCATAAGGACATAAGAGTAGTGGTCATGGCAACTGGAAGACTATGGAAGAAAATGTTTCAACGTCAAATTCTAGTGGTAGGCTTGCTACCCAAAAGCCAAATACTCCTCAAACCACACAACACCAATGCTTCCACATCCGTGTCTGCAAGTCCTGCTTGTCCTACCCCACTGATCAGTTGCCCACTGTCACAATAGGAGGGTAGAAGAAACAAAGTAGATAAAATTGCACCCATGTAATGGGTTACAGCATTCACATAGAGGAAATGAAGCTCATTGTGCTGGAAAGACCATTGTGTCTCTGTTTGCAAGAAACATTTTTGAACCCATTGACACTCCTGTGATGGGAGACAATAGCCTCCACTGAAGAGAAAACATTACCAATCACAGAGCAAAATGTGGGCTGACTGTTTTTGTCAATGACACGTATCAGCCTTTACTGCATCCTTAATCACATCAGCATAGGCAGTTGCTGTCAAGGTTCATGCCTATTTAATGTCGCAGTGTCTTCCACCACATGATCCTTGACAGTGAGACCCTCACAGATAATTCTCCTGCTAGAAGATTTTTATGCATACAGTGTAGTTTGAGTGGAGTGGCACCTGGCTGAGGGTTTGAGAAAATGAGGGTCTCACACAGACTGAAGATATCATTCTATCGTATGCAATGTATGCTACCTGCTTCAGCACTACTACCATAGATCTATTCTCACCCTGCTTGCTCATCCTGACAGAAACTGCACATTAGGAAGTGGCTAACAACCTTTGTGTATGTGACTTCTGCCCCAACTGAACCCACACATAAGATAAAGTAGACCTGACAGAGGGAATGCCCAAAAGGCTAACTGGGCAGTATCCAGCCAGTTGGCTGTCTTTCAGCATTATGAAAGCATTTCATTGTTTCCATGTTCCACAAAGCTACTCACACATTCATCCCCACGAACTTGGATTAGCAAAGAAACGTCTACTGACTTGGAGGAATGATATCTGCCATTCCATAACCAGGAGCAGTAGGCTGTCTATGCACACACTCATGTGAGGAAAATAATTAGAGAGATTAAGTAGAATTTATGACTTCCTTCAACACGTCAACTTTTGCAAATATTTGTTACTAAATTTTGATTGTTGTTTTATAACTTTTTAAATGATTAACAGAATTGCTTTAGTGATTTTCTAAAGGTGGTGGATAATCCACTTTAGTCTGGTGATTACTCAGTGACACTACTCTTGTTTGTGTCTGATTATCTCATTAAGTTTGTCTTAAAGACCCTCTGTCATTTTCTTTCATGGGAGATTTTGGTGTGTTCAGAGGGTGGCTGGGGTTGGCCAAATATGTTTCACATTTACTAAGCAGCAAAATCATTCTATTATATTTTTAATTATTTTCCCCTTTTTAACAAGAGTTTATCTAATGACTCAATGTTGTTGTTTAAATTTCGTTTCTCTGAACTTTTTTTTTTTATCCAAATCCCCCAACCACGTGTTAGGGTGGGTGAAAACTAACCATACATAAGTATTACATATTACTGTTTTATTTTGTAAAATAGTATTACTATACCATCTCTATTATACTTACATACATAAAAACTTGTTCCATAGATTACGAATATGACATTTTGTAATGATGTAGGATGTTGTTGTTGTTGTGGTCTTCAGTCCTGAGACTGGTTTGATGCAGCTCTCCATGCTACTCTATCCTGTGCAAGCTTCTTCATCTCCCAGTACCTACTGCAGCCTACATCCTTCTGAATCTGCTTAGTGTAGTCATCTCTTGGTCTCCCTCTACGATTTTTACCCTCCACGCTGCCCTCCAGTACTAAATTGGTGATCCCTTGATGCCTCAGAACATGTCCTACCAACCGATCCCTTCTTCTGGTCAAGTTGTGCCACAAACTTCTCTTTTCCCCAATCCTATTCAATACTTCCTCATTAGTTATGTGATCTACCCATCTAATCTTCAGCAGTCTTCTGTAGCACCACATTTTGAAAGATTCTATTCTCTTCTTGTCTAAACTATTTATCGTCCACGTTTCACTTCCATACATGGCTACACTCCATACAAATACTTTCAGAAACGACTTCCTAACACTTAAATCAATACTCGATGTTAACAAATTTCTCTTCTTCAGAAATGCTTTCCTTGCCATTGCCAGTCTACATTTTATATCCTCTCTACTTCAACCATCATCAGTTATTTTGCTCCCCAAACAGCAAAACTCCTTTACTACTTTCAGTGTCTCATTTCCTAATCTAATTCCCTCAGCATTACCCGACTTAATTCGACTACATTCCATTATCCTTGTTTTGCTTTTGTTGATGTTCATCTTATACCCTCCTTTCAAGACACTGTCCATTCCGTTCAACTGCTCTTCCAAGTCCTTTGCTGTTTCTGACAGAATTACAATGTCATTGGCGAGCCTCAACGTTTTTATTTCTTCTCCACGGATTTTAATACCAACTCCGAACTTTTCTTTTGTTTCCTTTACTGCTTGCTCAATGTACGGATTAAATAGCATCAGGGAGAGGCTACAACCCTGTCTCACTCCCTTCTCAACCACTGCTTCCCTTTAATGTCCCTCGACTCTTATAACTGCCATCTGGTTTCTGTACAAGTTGTAAATAGCCTTTCGCTCCCTGTATTTTACCCCTGCCACCTTCAGAATTTGAAAGAGCGTACTCCAGTCAACATTGTCAAAAGCTTTCTCTAAGTCTACAAATGCTAGAAACGTAGGTTTGCCTTTCCTTAATCTTTCTTCTAAGATAAGTCGTAGGGTCAGTATTGCCTCACGTGTTCCAACATCTCTATGGAATCCAAACTGATCTTCCCCAGGGTCGGCTTCTACCAGTTTTTTCATTCGTCTCTAAAGAATTCGTGTTAGTATTTTGCAGCTGTGACTTATTAGACTGATAGTTCAGTAATTTTCACATCTGTCAACACCTTCTTTCTTTGGGATTGGAATTATTATATTCTTCTTGAAGTCTGAGGGTATTTCGCCTGTCTCATACATCTTGCTCACCAGATGGTAGTTTTTTGTCAGTACTGGACCTCTCAAGGCTGTCTGTAGTTCTAATGGAATGTTGTCTACTGCCAGGGCCTTGTTTCGACTTAGGTCTTTCAGTGCTCTGTCAAACTCTTCACACAGTATCGTGTCTCCCATTTCATCTTCATCCACATCCTCGTCCATTTCCATGATATTGTCCTCAAGAACATCACCCCTGTACAGACTCTCTATATACTCCCTCCACCTATCTGCTTTCCCTTCTTTGCTTAGAACTGGGTTTCCGTCTGAGCTCTTGATATTCATGCAAGTGGTTCTCTTTTCTCCAAAGGTCTCTTTAATTTTCCTGTAGGCAGAATCTATCTTACCCCTAGTGAGATAAGCCTCTACATCCTTACATTTGTCCTCTAGCCATCCCTGCTTAGCCATTTTGCACTTCCTGTCGATCTCATTTTTGAGACGTTTGTATTCCTTTTTGCCTTCTTCATTTACTGCATTTTTTATATTTTCTCCTTTCATCAATTAAATTAAATATCTCTTCTGTTACCCAAGGATTTCTAATAGCCCTCATCTTTTTATCTACTAGGTCCTCTCCTACCTTCACTATTTCATTCCTCAAAGCTACCCATTCTTCTTCTACTGTATTTCTTTCACCCATTCCTGTCAATTGTTCCCTTATGCTCTCCCTGAAACTCTGTACAACCTCTGGTTCTTTCAGTTTATCCAAGTCCCATCTCCTTAAATTCCCACCTTTTTGCAGTTTCTTCAGTTTTAATCTACAGTTCATAATCAGTAGATTGTGGTCAGAGTCCACATCTGCCCCTGGAAATGTCTTACAATTTAAAACCTGGTTCCTAAATCTCTGTCCTACCATTATATAATCTATCTGAAACCTTTTAGTATCTCCAGGGTTCTTCCATGTATACAACCTTCTTTCATGATTCTTGAAACAAGTATTAGCTTGATTAAGTTATGCTCTGTGCAAAACTCTACCAGGCAGCTTCCTCTTTCATTTCTTAGCCCCAATCCATATTCACCTACTATGTTTCCTTCTCTTCCTTTTCCTACTGTCAAATTCCAGTCACCGATGACTATTAAATTCTCGTCTCCCTTCACTACCTGAATAATTTGTTTTATCTCATAATACATTTCATCAATTTCTTCATCATCTGCAGAGCTAGTTGGCATATAAACTTGTACTACTTTAGTAGGCGTGGGCTTCGTGTCTATCTTGGCCACAGTAATGCGTTCACTATGCTGTTTGTAGTAGCTTACCCCCACTCCTATTTTTTTATTCATTATTAAACCTACTCCTGCATTACCCCTATTTGATTTTGTATTTGTAACCCTGTATTCACCTGGCCAAAAGTCTTGTTGCTCCTGCCACCGAACTTCACTAATTCCCACTGTATCTAACTTTAACCAATCCATTTCCCTTTTTAAATTTTCTAACCTACCTGCCCAATTAAGGGATCTGACATCCCACGCTCCGATCCGTAGAACACCAGTTTTCTTTCTCCTGATAACGACGTCCTCCTGAGTAGAACCCGCCTCGAGATCCGAATGGGGGGACTACTTTACCTCCGAAATATTTTACCCAAGAGGACGCCATCATCATTTAATCATACAGTAAAGCTGCTGCCCTCGGGAAAAATTACGGCTGTAGTTTCCTCTTGCTTTCAGCTGTTTGGAATACCAGCACAGCAAGGCCGTTTTGGTTAGTGTTACAAGGCCAGATCAGTCAATCATCCAGTTTTGCATATCACCATGAGACTTCAAATATTATCAATTATCTGTAGTGTGAGACCTATTATTTTTATTTTAAAAGTGTTCTGCACAGAAGTACAAGTTTCATTAATTGCATCTTTATGCAGTTACCATCTTGGCTATTGGACATAGAGATCTTAACAAGAACCCCAGGCATTATGTGTAAACACACAGAACATAGAAAAGATTCTTGTACAGGTGATATACCCTGGCGAGAAAAAAGGGACCAGACTCCATTCTGGCTCAATGTCCCATGTTATTAAAATATCCAAATTTTTCAATACGGCATGTGTTTGGCATGATATTAGGTGTTACCAGTTCTCAACTCAAGCAAGCAGCAGTACTGTGGCACATGGTGGCAGCACTTTGATTTCATTGAAAAAACCAAGAAACTGATCAGAAATATATTCCAAGGAACTGGAAGATAATGAGATTAATGGTGTCTTATTAATGAAACATGAAATTTGTGAACCAGCCTGAACCTGAATCCAGATACCACACCAGTTTTTGTAGAGTAGCTCTCTTGCCAATTGAGCCAGTCATCAAACTTTTATAATCTACTACCTCTTTCCATATCTTTCCAAACAAACCAGTGGCTCTCTCCAAGACCTTCCAGGAAGACCCTTATTCTTTCCAAACAAACCAGTGGCTCTCTCCAAGACCTTCCAGGAAGACCTTTATTGATTGATATGATAGTGAAGAATTCTTACTCACAGCCTAGGGCCTGATTTTCTGTTAAATGTAGAGAGATATGGAGTGAGGTGTTGGGGATAAAATTGTAAACCACCTGTGATGTTTGCTTCAGAGGCTCAGTTTGTTTTCACCTTCAGTACATTTATGTTACGTAACACATTTACGTTACATAACATATTTAGGATGGCTAGATTTTATTGACACCACAGCACAGTGATTTATTTATGTAGGACATGCAATGCAATAATGAAAATGAAAATTGTTCAGTGATATAATTTTGTTGAATCATTAACTTTCTACAAATTACTAACACAACAGAGTAAACCAAATGTGGGGAACAAGCTGCATTTAGCCTGGGACTCAAAATCTGATGTTCCAAGGGGATACCATTATCTTTGAGAGTGCAGTAATGTCAACAGTTATTCATTAAATAAATTGGAAAGGTCAAAAATGAATTCCTTTCACTTTGCAAATGTGAAAATTCTCTCACTGGTCATACAAATGATGTAGCAAACTATATTTGAATATTCAGATAACTATATTTGAATACACAATCTGTGCTATACTACATGCCACAATTTCAACTGTTTATTTGGATAGTACACCATATTAACATTTAAAAGTTGCACAATTTAGAACTTTATGAAATAATTCCATACATACAGTACCAACAGTACAATGAAATTATAACATGATACATACATTGTACCTTGTATAAAATAAAAGTTTACTGAGTGCTCTGACAATATACAACCAATCATTTAATTGCAGATATATTAGTACAAAATGAAATGCCATGAATAATAAAGCATTACAGAAACATATTACAAGTGGACATACAAAAAGTATAATTACATTGGGCACTTAAGAAATCCTGCTTCAACCATGATGACAGTGAATGAACAGTCTTACATTACTATAAATAACAGACATAAATCTTAAAGAGTTGAAAGTACCTACTTGTCTTCATCTCCAGCAATTTTTATATTTTTTTCAAACATTTAAAAACATGCTTGTGTAGGTCACAAGAGGAATAGTAAGCATATGGAAAACATCCTGAGAATCTATCAGCAGTGTCCAATTGGGACATTCTTATGTTTATGTCAATAGTCATGCATTAGAACACAACTTCTGCAGTGATAGGGCAAATACCAAACTATTTCAAAAAGCTGTGTTATATTACATCAAAATGTTTCAGAGGACACATTCATTGTGTGAATTATGCTACAAGAAATCTTGCACAATGATGATGTTACCACCATCTGAGTTGAAATTGTCAGAAAGACAGACACAAATTCCCATCTGTTCATCTCAGAGTACCACTTACACATATGTCTACAATTATTTTCTCCGTGTATTTGAATTAAACCAGCAATTAATGGTGGTAAATCAAACAAGTGCTTTTAAATGCAAAGTGTGTGGGAACGAGTATAATTACAGAAAGAATCTCAGTCAGCATGTTTGCAAAAAACCATCAACAGGAGCTTGCTGTTGCCACTAAAGCGCCTATAGCTTCTTATCAGTGCTACGTGTGAGACAAAATTTTTTTCTCTTAAAAGTAATTTGTATCGCCACCAACGAAATATTCATGGTTTTGCAGGAAGTGTACATCGTGCCCGTTTGAAAGTAGTTCAAAACGGAATTGAATAGATCATTTACAAACTGCTCATGAAATTCAAGTTAATTCCGAAGATTTGCAGTTCTCAAATGAAGATGAGTTTTTACAGTGGAATGAAGACACTGAACGCATGACACATTCAAAGTTTATTAAAACGCATGGGTCTACCAGCTCTACACATTATTATGGTTGCCGTCGGTCAGATAACTTTATCTCTAAAGGTAAAGGCACAAGACATCTTGAATTAACAGGCAGCAACAAAATGAATGGAAAGTGCCCTGCAGAGATGAAAGTAACTGTACACAAAGGTGGAACATACAAAGTACATTTTGTGTCATCCCACGCTGGTCACAAAGAAGATCTGAGGCACCTGCCACTGAGTCAAAAAGAGCGGGAAACCTTAGCAACAGATATTGCAATGGAACTTCCGTATGACAAAGTTCTAGATAACGTACGGACAAGTTTGCAGGATTCAGAATTGCAAAGAATCCATTTGACTACCAAGCAAGACTTACATAACATTGCAGCAAGCTATAACCTCTCCTACAAGTCGGTCATACATCAAAATGATGCAATCAGTGTCGAAGCTTGGGTAAAAGAAATAAACGAAAGTAAGAACCCGTGTGTGTTATTCTATAAACCACAAGACTTGTCTAGTGAACATCAAGAACTGAGGAGTGAAGATTTCATATTGGTGAAAATGAGTACAGAACAACGCGAAATGTTATCAAAATATGGAGAAGACTGTATCTGTATTGATGGAACCCATGGGCTTAACGGGTATAATTTCGAAGTGACCACTCTGTTAGTACTGGATGATCTCAGGCAAGGATTCCCATGTGCTTTTTTAATTTGTAACGGGAATAACATCAATGTTTTAAGTATATTTTTACAGTACGTAAAATCACAGGTTGGACCAATTTGCGCCAATGTATTCATGTCTGATTTGGCAGAGTCATACAGTAATGCATGGAACAGGACAATGGGTGCTCCTAAGATGAGGGTCTATTGTACCTGGCATGTGGACAGAGCATGGAAAACTAATATCAAGCGGAAAATTGCAGATCTGGATAAAAGAAATGAGGTGTACTGGGTCATTAAATCAGTGTCAATGTTGAGAAATGTAAGTATGTTTCAGGAATCACTGCAAAAAGCACTGCAGAAGCTCAGTAGTGACCCTGACACATCAGAATTTGCTTCATACTTCAAGACACACTATGAGGGAAATGTGGAGTGCTGGGCCTACTGTCACAGAATGTATGCTGGTCTCAATACCAACATGCATGTGGAGAGTATGCATAGGACGTTAAAGGAGATACATGGTAATGCAAGGCAGAAAAACCACTGGACAAAGGCATATCTACACTAATGTCCCTAGTTACAGCCAAGATGTTTGACTGGCTTATAGCAAATGTAAAAGGGAAGATTACAAGCAAAGTTCAAGACATTTGTAATAATCACAAAACTAGTTTGTTAATGGACAAGGACCTCATCACTGAGGTAGATGGTTGGGAAGTGCCATCCACATCATCTTCAGAGGTGTACATTGTTAAAGATAACACAGACATCTGTGAGCACAAATTAAAATGTAGTGATTGCAATGTGTGCATACATAAGTATTACTGTACATGTATGGATTACTGTATTAGATTCAATATATGTAAGCACATTCACACTGTTTGCCATGATGACAGTGTCGGTGAAAATCCCTTGCAAAGTAGAGAGGTACTGGGTACTGATGATGATGGTGAAGCCACTAGTGAGAGAGAAGCAATATTAGCCGAAGTAACCACAATATCTGTTTGAAAAACACTGAAATCATTGTTAGAAGGGAGGCAGAAGCTTATTTCAGTGTTTTCCAATATTCTCAGCTGAATGATAGAGGCTGAACTGCAGTAAGCTAAAAAAACTGTGTTATCCTTAAAGGCAAATGTAGGAGCTGTTCGAGCCCAAAATGGTTATTTCAGACAAACAGATAAGAGCCATAAAAGAAAGCTTATGCCACAGAGGAGGCTGTTTTCTACCAAGAAGAAATCAGCATGTAGTATTTCTCTGGGTGTTACTGATGATGTAGAAATCCAGTTCTTGATGACAGGACCTGCAAATAAAATTCACATCGGATCAGATTATATATTATATTAATATTTGTTCCACAGATCATGAATATGATGCTATAATTATGTGGAATGTATCAGTTTAACAAATGTTTACTTGTTATGACTTTTTGTGTTTTATAGAGGAAATTACAGGAATTTGATAAAAGCACTGTCATCTGGCGTATTACTACATGAATTATTGTTACTTACTTCAAGCGTTACTGTGGTGACCCGGCCATGCCAACAGCATTTCAGTCTCTAATTCTACTTATTATAGATGCCTTGACCGCCGCACACTCGAGTCATCCTGAAGATGCTGAGTGGCCTTTAGTTCTGGTATCAGATATAGCAGTTCCTCTCAAATCTGATCCTGAGGCAGCTGTAGAGGACAGGGTGGAATGCTATCCTGAACTCCAAATGGTGGAGACATCTCAAGTCCTTCCCATCTGCTTTCAGAGCATCACACTCTGGACTGTAAATAAAGATATAATTAGAATTCAGGCATGCCATTTTGCTATCAAATAACAAAAGTGTGAATAACGATTAATGTTATACTGGGTTGAAAGCCAGTATCAAAAAATACTTATATTGTGCCTTATTAACTGAAATACCGTTACACACCTGACTTGCCATTCACTAGGCCTGATGAGGCTGAGTGGATCACAATCCTGACCTCCTGAAGTCCAGATGTTTGGGATATAAAGTCCTCCACTCTCGAGACAGTCTGAGGGGACTGACTCGTCATCAGTGCCGAGCTCCAAATGCTTGGGACATTCCTCATTAGTCCTCAAGATGGCATAGTCCGGACTGTAAGTAAGCATTTAATCAGAATTCAGATATGTCACATTGCTCTCAAATAACAACAATTTACATAATAGTTAATGACATACTGTACTGAAAACCAGTATCAAAACATCTTTATATTGTGCCCTATTAACTGCAATACCATTACATACCTGACTTGCCATTCACTAAGCTTGATGAAGCTGAATGGATCCGGATCACCTCCTCTGAAGTGATGGAATTCCAAGGTTCTTTCCACTCTCCTTCTGGCGGCCAGGTAGGGCTGAGTGGATCCCGGTCCTCATCTTCTGAACTCTAGATGTTGGGGATCTCAGGTCCTCTGCTCTTGAGGCAGCCTAAGGGGCCTGACTTGACATCAGTGCCAAGCTCCAAATGTTTGGGAGCTCCCTTACTGGTCCCTGAGATGGCATAATCCAGACTGCAAGCAAACACTGCATTGAAGTTCTACAGTTTAGAAAGAATATAATTACAACTACTATTCTGCCAGCTCCACAACTACCACTTTAGAAACTGTGTAGGCCTAATGTGAGTAAATTAGAAAGTTTGCATTAGGGTATCTTCACATATGAGACAGGCAGTCATCAGATGAAACACTATTACTTTAACAAATAGGATTACTTAATTAAAACACACACACACACACACACACACACACACACACACACACACACACACACACACATACACACACACACAATGTTAAATACCTGATGTGCTGCTCACTCAGCTTCAAGGGATGGAGTTTCTTTTTCCTCGTGTTGCACATATTGCAAACTGAGACCGTCTCCCATTCTGCCGTTGAGGGGGTGTAATCTGGACTGTAAGAAAAGTTTAAATCAGAATATAGCCACACTACACTGCTACTTGATAGCAACATTCTAACTATAACATAATCTGTCATTGATGATGAATATAAGGTCATTGGAGCAGTACCACAGACATTTGATATCATGGGTCCCATCAGGTGTTACCTGTGCTGTGAGGCACATTTGATATGGTGTAACCACACTGCACAGCAACAATGTGGTTCATGTCCAATCCCGTAAATAAATTTTATATTATAGTGCAGACATAGTAAAATAGAATATAAAGGTATCAGTACACATATATAACTTCAGATTTCATTATACTCAGATTATGTAATCTCCATTAGATTTATTTTACACACATCTGATGCACCATGATGAACAGCTGACTGCCATGGCATAGTGTGTGGTTGTACCACAACATGGACCTCATTGTGAGTGTCAAGCCCTGCAAATAATTTTTGTGTTATTATTCTGACAAAATTGATAGGTCTAAAAGGTAGCATATACTCCTCTGCCAGTAACTTTTAAATCAGAATCCAAACACACTACATTGCTACTGAATTGCAACATTGTAAATATTACTTAATCTGCCATCTTTAGTTGATATGAGAACATTAGAGCAGCATGAGATACATTCGGAATAATGGGTCTGTTGAAGTGTTACCTGTTGTGCTCTGTTGCACATTTGGTATGGCATAACCATGCTGCACAGCAACAATGTGATTCATGTCCAGGCCTGTAAATTAATTTTATAATATATTGCAGACAGTAAAATAGAATAGAAGGGTATCAATATACATATATAAATTCACACAAAACTGACGGGTACTGAACATAAATTTGTATATTAACCATGACTTACATTTTACTCTACCAAGGTTCAACACGTAAACATAACTACTCAATAAGTTGAAAACTGATACATACCCTCATTCAGAAGTGATTTTACTATTTCACAGCTTTCTTCAGCATTTGGAACAGCCAGAGAAATATCACATGCTGTTTTCTTGTTGGTAGGAAACAGCCTCCTCTGTGGCATAAGCTTTCTCTTGTGGCCCTTATCTGTTTGTCTGAAATAACCATTTTGGGCTCGAACAGCTCCTACATTTGCCTTTAAGGATAACAGTTTTTTTTTAGCTAACTGCAGTCAGCCTCTATCATTCAGCTGAGAATATTAGAAAACACTGAAATAAGCTTCTGCCTCCCTTCTAACAATGGTTTCAGTGTTTTTCAAACAGATATTGTGCTTACTTCGGCTAATATTGCTTCTCTCTCACAGGTGGCTTCAACATCGTCCTCAGTACCCAGTACCTCTGGACTTTGCAACGGATTATCACCGACACTGTCATCATGGCAAACAGTGTGAACGTGCTTACGTATATTGCATCTAATACTGTAATCCATACATGTACAGTAATACTGATGTATGCACACATTGCAATGACTACATTTTAATTTGTGCCCACAGATGTCTGTGTTACCTCGAACAATGTACACCTCTGAAGATGATGTGGATGGCACTTCCCAACCATCTACCTCAGTGATGAGGTCCTTGTCCATTAACAAACTAGTTTTGTGATTATTACAAATGTCTTGAACTTTGCTTGTAATCTTCCCTTTTACATTTGCTATAAGCCAGTCAAACATCTTGGCTGTAACTAGGGACATTAGTGTAGATATGCCTTTGTCCAGTGGTTTTTCTGCCTTGCATTACCATGTATCTCCTTTAACGTCCTATGCATACTCTCCACATGCATGTTGGTATTGAGACCAGCATACATTCTGTGACAGTAGGCCCAACACTTCACATTTCCCTCATAGTGCGTCTTGAAGTATGAAGCAAATTCTGATGTGTCAGGGTCACTACTGAGCTTCTGCAGTGCTTTTTGCAGTGATTCCTGAAACATACTTACATTTCTCAACATTGACACTGATTTAATGACCCAGTACACCTCATTTCTTTTATCCAGATCTGCAATTTTCCGCTTGATATTAGTTTTCCATGCTCTGTCCACATGCCAGGTACAATAGACCCTCATCTTAGGAGCACCCATTGTCCTGTTCCATGCATTACTGTATGACTCTGCCAAATCAGACATGAATACATTGGCGCAAATTGGTCCAACCTGTGATTTTACGTACTGTAAAAATATACTTAAAACATTGATGTTATTCCCGTTACAAATTAAAAAAGCACATGGGAATCCTTGCCTGAGATCATCCAGTACTAACAGAGTGGTCACTTCGAAATTATACCCGTTAAGCCCATGGGTTCCATCAATACAGATACAGTCTTCTCCATATTTTGATAACATTTCGCGTTGTTCTGTACTCATTTTCACCAATATGAAATCTTCACTCCTCAGTTCTTGATGTTCACTAGACAAGTCTTGTGGTTTATAGAATAACACACACGGGTTCTTACTTTCGTTTATTTCTTTTACCCAAGCTTCGACACTGATTGCATCATTTTGATGTATGACCGACTTGTAGGAGAGGTTATAGCTTGCTGCAATGTTATGTAAGTCTTGCTTGGTAGTCAAATGGATTCTTTGCAATTCTGAATCCTGCAAACTTGTCCGTACGTTATCTAGAACTTTGTCATACGGAAGTTCCATTGCAATATCTGTTGCTAAGGTTTCCCGCTCTTTTTGACTCAGTGGCAGGTGCCTCAGATCTTCTTTGTGACCAGCGTGGGATGACACAAAATGTACTTTGTATGTTCCACCTTTGTGTACAGTTACTTTCATCTCTGCAGGGCACTTTCCATTCATTTTGTTGCTGCCTGTTAATTCAAGATGTCTTGTGCCTTTACCTTTGGAGATAAAGTTATCTGACCGACGGCAACCATAATAATGTGTAGAGCTAGTAGATCCATGCATTTTAATAAACTTTGAATGTATCGTGTGTTCAGTGCATTCATTCCACTGTAAAAACTCATCTTCATTTGAGAACTGCAAATCTTCGGAATTAACTTGAATTTCATGAGCAGTTTGTAAATGACCTATCCAACTCCGTTTTGAACTACTTTCAAATGAGCACGATGTACACTTCCTGCAAAACCATGAATATTTCGTTGGTGGCGATACAAATTACTTTTAAGAGAAAAAATTTTGTCTCACACGTAGCACTGATAAGAAGCTACAGGCGCTTCAGTGGCAACAGCAAGCTTCTGTTGATGGTTTTTTGCAAACATGCTGACTGAGATTCTTTCTGTAATTATACTCGTTCCCTCACATTTCGCATTTAAAAGCACTCATTTTCGCAGCACAAACGCAACACTGTAGGTTCAATCAGTAGAAAAAAAAGACGCAAAAAACTAAAGTACCACGCACTCACAAAGGAACCACTGCCAACGAAGAAAGCACGAAAATACCACGCGCCCTCCGCACTCACAGTTCTTTTGAGCAGTTCAGTTACCAGACAGCGCCCTACAACAGGCTATACTGCGCATGCGCATCTACGATGACTTTGGCGGCCCATATTTGGTGCTTGCTCTGCTCATACTTTTCGTCCCTTTTCTGTTGGAATTTCGGGCGTGGTTGGACATCACGTGACCATGTGTAGCCCTGCGCCATGTTGAGAGGTCATACAGAGTTTTGCTTATAGTAATTGTTGTATCATATCCCACCCAGATAAAGGATGCAAATAAGGAAGCAGTTCTTGGCAAAATATGATTTCAAAATTAGACTCCACAGCTCGAAGTACCATTACATTTTGCTATGGGGTGACTTTGACAGATTTTTATTTTTTTCTAATTCGTACTCTGGAATATTGTTATGTAACATTTCCAACAGGTTTACATCTACGCAGCACTGCAAAAAGCTAGTACTATGGAATACATATTTCTTGCAAAAAAAAAAAACAGTATGAAACAGTTTCTTGTGTATCTTACACCGGAATAAAGGACAATAAATTTCATGACTATTTCAAAATGTGTAAAAAATTAACAAGGTTGTCTGTGAGGCAAAGAAACTGTACAAGTGACAGTTTATATTCTACTCTAGGAATAAAGCCATTTGGGGAGTTAAAACGATAAAACATGGTATGCTGCCAGTCTACAATTTAGCATAGAATGGCATTCTATAGATTTAAGACGTAAACACAAATTAAGAAATAACTTCAGGCCTAGAGGAATTACTAGACAAGTGGCTTGTGGTCGAAAAACACTTTCACAGAAAGCAGATTCGTAAAATTCTGCTACAGCTGTCATATTTGAAACAAAATATTTAGTTCAAAACTACTGACCAAATTAGCCTACTCAGTCAGCTTCAAGTAAATGTTTACGTATGTTCACACGTATATATCATTAAGAGATCTTTCAGTGTCATAAAAGGAACAGGACACCAGAGACTACTCCAGCAGCATCGGAATTTCATAAACCATACTAAACTGCTTCATTCCGCTGTAATTGCACATTTCTATGTCCAGATGCACTATGAAGCACATGATATTCAGCTTTTCATGTGGTTTTCGTGATACTAATTTTCTTGGTCCAGTACTGTATTCTCATGTTTGGTTCTTTATTATGGTATAATGTCATTCGTCCCAGAAAACTAACTGCCTCAGTGGGAAAAAAATAATAGAAGCAGATTTCTCTGCAAAATAGACAGAATTAGCTTCATTAAGTCATTAATGGTTGATTGCTAATAATGGGGAAGTAATAAAAAATCAGGAAATTGAAACTACTAACTTATTTTGGTCTTTGATGGTTATGAGAATGTATATTAATTCATTTGATGGCTCCAGAAATCTGTTTTGATTTCATTTGGGTTAGGAGCTGTAAATGAAGAGACCAGCAATATTACGAAAACACGAAACATATACACGGGTCATGTGAGGAAGGCCCCCCCCCCCCCCACTATAACTCAGTTTGAAACTTCCTGGCACATTAATGCTATAGTTTTAATCTGCCAGGAAGTTTCATATCAGCGCACACTCCGCTGTAGAGTGAAAATCTCATTCTGGAAATATCCCCCCCAGGCTGTGGCTAAGCCATTTCTCCGCAATATCCTTGCTTTCAGGAATGCTAGTTGTGCAAGGTTCACAGGAGAGCTTCTGTAAAGTTTGAAATGTAGGAGACGAGGTACTGGCAGAAGTAAAGCTGTGAGGATGGGGCATGAGTTGTGCTTGGGTAGCCCAGTGGTAAAGCACTTGCCTGCGAAAGGCAAAGGTCCTGAGTTCAAGTCTCGGTCCTGCACATAGTTTTAATCTGCCAGGAAGTTTCATATCAGCACACACTCCACTGCAGAGTGAAAATCTCATTCTGTATAATTCAGCTTGTTCTGCGCATGCGTCAAACTGGCAGCTTGGGTGCGCCAGAAAAATTTTTCCGGGTAGCATCTGGCTACTTGCCGCTACTGCTCACACGGGAAACAGCCACACTTCAAGTAGCCAGAAGCGGGAGGAAGGCACTGCTCATATGCGAATTGAGCTCTGCGCATGCGCACGAGCCCACTGGCAACTGCTCATACGAACCTACAATGATTTAAAAACAAGTGACGCACAAAACGAAAATACCATGTGCACTCCGCACTAAATGTGGAATGCAGTAAGTGTGGAATGATCATATAAAATTAATTGTTGGTAAGGCTGGTGCCAGGATCAGATTTACTGGGAGAGTCCTTAGAAACTGTAGTCCATCAACAAAGGAGGTGGCTTACAAAACCCCCGTTCAACCTATACTTCAGTATTGCTCATCAGTGTAGGATCCATACCAGGTCGGGTTGACGGAGGAGATAGAGAAGATCCAAAGAAGAGCAGCGCGTTTCATCACAGGGTTATTTGGTAAGCGTTATGGAGATGTTTAGCAAACTCAAGTGGCAGACTCTGCAAGAGAGGCGCTCTGCATCACAGTGTAGCTTGCTGTCCAGGTTTCGAGAGGGTGCGTTTCTGGATGATGTATCGAATATATTGCTTCCCCCTACTTATACCTCCCGAGGAGATCACAAATGTAAAATTAGAGAGATTCGATCGCGCGCGGAGGCTTTCCAGCAGTTGTTCTTCTCGCGAACCATACGCGACGAGAACAGGAAAGGGAGGTAATGACAGTAGCACGTAAAGTGCCCTCTGCTACACACTGTTGGGTGGCTTGCAGAGTATAAATGTAGATGTAGATGTAGATGTAGATGTAACGGAAACAACTACTGTAAATAAAGGGAACTTTAACATCACACGGGCTCCAAACCGCAAATGCAGGTACTGTTTCCGGTCTTCCGCTGCGAGCGCACTATAGGGGGTGGGGTGAAGACCCGTTCGTGAGCGAGCTATGGGGGTGAGATGAGGACCCGTTGTGAGTGAGCTATAGGGGATAGGTGAGGGCGAGGTGAGTGGCGCAGGGTGGTAGAGTATGGGGGATCCTCGCTGGGATCTTCGCAGGTTTTAACGTTTGCTCAGGTGGGCATCCAGGGTGTTTTTCCTACACGTAAAATGAGAAAAGCCAGGATTCAGGAGAAAAATGGGTTTTATCCCAAACAACTTCCGCTAAGGGGTACAATATTCACGAAAACTGGCGACAGCTGCGGAGTGAACCGCACCTGGTACGGAGCAACCATTTCGCCCTCAATAGGAAGAATTGGTGGACACGTCCAGAGGGTAAAGCCGTCGGCACACGGACAGTGCATCCGAACGTTGAGCATTGAGCGTGCCGAGTTTCTGACGTCATAGCGTGGAATAGCACGCTCGGGAGTCTTTCCGAACGTGCAGAGCAATATCTGGCATGTTAGATATTCTGAGCGCGCGTCTGAGCATTGACCAATGAGATGGCACAACGCCACCTACCTCACAAGCACGCCGTCTCCCTTCAGTACAGAGTTGTGGGGCGCCAAATTGGCATTAATTTCAAGCCTATATGTATATATGCCGTTTCTGAGTACCAGCAAATTGAGAATCACTGGAAAACCCGTTGTTAACTGTGTTATTCGTTCCAATAAAATAATGAGAAACATCATATTCGTGGCAAAAAAATTTTTGCAACTAGCGTATTATGAGAGTAGGCTATTTGAAGGCAGAGACACACTGAAGATCCACCCAAAACGTATTGTTCTTGGTACAATTTGTTATAATTAAATTTCAATTAGTAACATATCTAGGACTAAGGTGTTCAGCACAGGGTAACATAATACGATTTACTGTGCGGGACGTGATGTTGGTTTACTGCAATGAGTAGCGTCTCTGTCCTGTAAATTGTTGATTATTGGGGCGGTGTTTCACGTCGTGACACTGCCAGAATTTTTTTCCTAACATTCGCGCTTTTATTAGGTTCCGATACTTTATTATTAGTTTAATATAAATATATAATATAATATTTGATGTTATGTAAATATAAGTTCACCTTTCTTTGAGAGGTGAGTTTTCTACAGGACAGCTTGCACTACTTGTATAAAGATATTTTGCTTCTTTTTCTTTTACGCCTTGTAATTTACAAGTTTCAAAGATTCTGCTACTGGGTAGGAACAGTGATCAAGTAAGACTGACCTTGGGGTTTTACTAAAATGTGGGAATGATGAAATAATGTTTATCTCATGTGGAGAAGTATTCCAAATTTGTAATGCACTGTTGGTAATGGAACTTTTATAAGCCTGTGCCCTTATTGATTGGACATGATACTTTCCTTTTCGTGGACGATGGAGGAAATGTGCGTTGTAATAGAGCTAACGTGAGAATTTTACGCGCATCCATTGAGTAAACAGTGTGATTTACGAACTAGAAACATCCCTCAACTGCCACTGGAGTGCGTTGCGATCGCATATTCCACGTTGGGGGCCCACGTACCGTATGCACAAGTCGCATCGTTCCTGAGCGCTCAGCAGCACGTTGAACTTGGCACGCTCAACGTTAACGTTCGACAGCACGGTCCGTGTGCCGACGGCTTAAGCCGTCGGCACACGGACTATGCATCCGAATTTTGAGCATTCAGCGTGCTAAGGTTTCTGACGTCATAGCGTAGAACAGCACGTTCGGGAGTCTTTCCGAACATGCAGAGCAATATCTATCATGTCAGATATTCTCAGCGTGCGTCTGAGCGTTGACCAATCAGATGGCACAACGCCACCCACGTCACAAGCAAGCCATCTCCCTTCAGCACAGAGCTGTGAGGCGCCATATTGGCATTCCGTTCACGCTTACACGTATATATGCCGTTTCTGAGCCCCAGAAAATTGAGAATCACTTGAAAACCCCTTGATTAACTGTGATTCGTGCAATAAAATAATTAGAACCGTCTTATTCGTGGCAAAAGCATTACTTTGACTTTTTGTCGCACTGTTTGTAATGGAACTTTTATAAGCCTGTGTCCTTATTGACTGGACATGGTACTTTCCTTTTTGTCTTAAAAACGTGTACATCGATACTGAAGTTTTTGTGTATATTACATATAGAACAACGTTACTAGGATATGGACAATGGAGGAAACGTGCGTTTTAATAGAGGTAATGTGAGAATTTTACGCGCACCCGTTGAGTAAACAGTGTGATATACTAATAGAAACATCCCACAACTACCGCTGGAGTGCGTCGGGATCGCATTACCACGTTGGGGCCCACGTACCGTGTGCACAAGTCGCATCGTTCCTGAGCATTCAGCAGCACGTTGTACTCAGCACCCTCAACGATGACGTTCGACAGCTTTAAAGCCGTTGGCACACGGACCGTGCATCCGAACGTTGAGCGTTGAGCATGCTGAATTTCTGACGTCATAACGTGGAATAGCACGTTCGGGAGTCTTTCCGAACGTGCAGAGCAATATCTGGCATGTCAGATACTATGAGCGTGCGTCTGAGCGTTGACCAATGAGATGGCACAACGCCACCTACGTCACACGCACGCCGTCTCTCTTCGGTACACAATTGTGAGGTGCCATATTGGCATTCATTACAAGCTTATATGTATATATGCTGTTTCTGAGTACTAGCAAATTGAGAATCACTGGAAAACCGTTGTTGACTGTGTGATTCGTTCCAATAAAATAATGAGAAACATCATATTCATGGCAAAAGAATTATTGTAACTTGCGTATTATGACAGTAGGCTATTTGAAGGCAGCGACACACTGAAGATCCACCCAAAACGCATTATTCTTGCTACAATTTACTGTAATTAAATTTTAATTTGTAACATATCTACGATAAGGATTTTTGCAATGGGTAACATACAGTGATTGCTGGCTATGTGTGTCTTGTTGGTTTAGCGTAACGAGTAGCGTCATTGTCTAGTATTGTTTGTTGGTTGGGGCAGTGGTTTGCCTCTTGACACTACTAAGTTTTATTTCCTAACATTCGCGTTTTTATTAGGTTCTGATACTTTATTATTAGTTTACTATAAGTATATACTATAATATTTGATGTAATGTAAATATAAGTTCACCTTTTTTTGATGGGTGACTTTGTTCGATTGGCTTAATCAACAAGACAGCTTGCGCTACTTGTATAGAGATATTTTGCTCCTTTTTCTTTTACGCTTCGTAATTCACATGTTGCAAAGATTCTGGGTAGGAAGAGTGATTAAGTAGGTCTGACCTTGGGGTTGTACTAAAATGTGGGAATGATGAAATAATGTTTATCTTATGCAGAGAAGGATTCCAAATTTGTACCGTACTGTTTGTAATGGAACTTTCATAAGCCTGTGCCCTTATTGATTGGACATGGTACTTTCCTTTTCGTGGACGATGGAGAAAACGCGCGTTTTAATAGAGCTAACGTGGGAATTTTGCACGTACCCATTGAGTAAACAGTGTGATTTACGAACTAGAAACACCCCTCAACTGCCGCTGGAGCGCGTTGCGTTCGCATATTCCACGTTGGGGGCCCACGTACCGTATGCACAAGTCGCATCGTTCCTGAGCGTTCAGCAGCGCGTTGAACTTGGCACGCTCAACGTTAACATTCGACAGCACGGTCCGTGTGCCGACGGCTTAAGGAAGCTAGTAGGCCAGAGAGCGACCCGCTCTTCGGCCGCTACCTCGCCGATCCTCTTGCTTACTTCACATGACGGCACCCGGTCCTCGCATTAGCGGGTTGGTGGCAGAAAGTTGGGGTCTCTCGCTCAGCAATACCGTCGTGGTGTCCCTAGATCAGCATAATAGCGTGTGAGTCGGCCACAAGTACTGCGGGGTAGTTAACGTAACTGTTCACGCCACTGCCTGAGGCTAAGTTAAAATGATGGGAGCAGAATACAACATAATCTTTTACCATTATTACCCATTACCATGTACAATATAGAAATGTAAGTTAATGCAAAGGAGTAGGAAAAACAGTCCTGAAATGTTCAAACACAGCATTAGCAGTGTCCTCGTTGACACAGTCATGTTCCTATATGAGCGTAACTTTGATAAGCGGTATGAGATGGAAGCAGCATGAAAGGATTGTAGTAGGGAAGGCCAGTGGACGAATACGGTTTATTGGGAGAATTGTAGAAAAAGCGTGGTTAATGTGTAAAGGAGACAGCCTATAGATCATTTTAGTGCGATCCATTCTTGAGCAAGTCAGAGGTAGGCTGTTAGATTTGTTACCGGTAGGTTCGGTCAACATGCGTGCGAGTGTTCACAGAGGTCTTTTGGGAAGTCAAACGGGTATCCCTGGAGGAAAGGTGATGTCCTTTCCGAGAAACGCTATTGAGAAAATTCAGAAAACCAGCATTTGCAGTCGTCTGCAGAGGTTTTCTAATTCCACCGACGTACATTTCGCGTAAAGACCACGAAGATAAGAGAAATTAGAGCTGAAATCATATAGTCATTTTTCCCTCGTTCTGTTTGCGAGTGGAACAGGAAAGGCAATGACTAGTAGTCGTACAAAGTACTCTTTGCCACGCGCCATATGATGACTTGCGGAGTACGTATGTAGACTTAAATGTAGATGATGATGAAGTGGATGTGCAAATATTTGTTTTTAACGTAGTGTGGTCACATATGAGATGAAATTTATGACGAGGCAGAGGTGGAAAGAGAGACGCAGAGACAGGAAGTATTTTGCAGACACACGCATGAGATGACATTTAATGACAATGCAGTGTATTATTTAGAGAGGTTGAACATTATACACTCCTCGAAATTGAGATAAGAACACCGTGAATTCATTGTCCCAGGAAGGGGAAACTTTATTGACACATTCCTGGGGTCAGATACATCACATGATCACACTGACAGAACCACAGGCACATAGACACAGGCAACAGAGCATGCACAATGTCGGCACTAGTACAGTGTATATCCACCTTTCGCAGCAATGCAGGCTGCTATTCGCCCATGGAGACGATCGTAGAGATGCTGGATGTAGTCCTGTGGAACGGCTTGCCATGCCATTTCCACCTGGCGCCTCAGTTGAACCAGCGTTCGTGCTGGACGTGCAGACCGCGTGAGACGACGCTTCATCCAGTCCCAAACATGCTCAATGGGGGACAGATCCGGAGATCTTGCTGGCCAGGGTAGTTGACTTACACCTTCTAGAGCACATTGGGTGGCACGGGATACATGCGGACGTGCATTGTCCAGTTGGAACAGCAAGTTCCCTTGCCGGTCTAGGAATGGTAGAACGATGGGTTCGATGACGGTTTGGATGTACCGTGCACTATTCAGTGTCCCCTCGACGATCACCAGTGGTGTACGGCCAGTGTAGGAGATCGCTCCCCACACCATGATGCCGGGTGTTGGCCCTGTGTGCCTCGGTCGTATGCCGTCCTGATTGTGGCGCTCACCTGCACGGCGCCAAACACGCATACGACCATCATTGGCACCAAGGCAGAAGCGACTCTCATCGCTGAAGACGACACGTCTCCATTCGTCCCTCCATTCACGCCTGTCGCGACACCACTGGAGGCGGGCTGCACGATGTTGGGGCGTGAGCGGAAGACGGCCTAACGGTGTGCGGGACCGTAGCACAGCTTCATGGAGACGGTTGCGAATGGTCCTCGCCGATACCCCAGGAGCAACAGTGTCCCTAATTTGCTGGGAAGTGGCGGTGCGGTCCCCTACGGCACTGCGTAGGATCCTACGGTCTTGGCGTGCATCCGTGCGTCGCTGCGGTCCGGTCCCAGGTCGACGGGCACGTGCACCTTCCGCCGACCACTGGCGACAACATCGATGTACTGTGGAGACCTCACGCCCCACGTGTTGGGCAATTCGGCGGTACGTCCACCCGGCCTCCCGCATGCCCACTATACGCCCTCGCTCAAAGTCCGTCAACTGCACATACGGTTCACGTCCACGCTGTCGCGGCATGCTACCAGTGTTAAAGACTTCGATGGAGCTCCGTATGCCACGGCAAACTGGCTGACACTGACGGCGGCGTGGCACAAATGCTACGCAGCTAGCGCCATTCGACGGCCAACACCGCGGTTCCTGGTGTGTCCGCTGTGCCGTGCGTGTGATCATTGCTTGTACAGCCCTCTCGCAGTGTCCGGAGCAAGTATGGTGGGTCTGACACACTGGTGTCAAAGTGTTCTTTTTTCCATTTCCAGGAGTGTATATATATAGTACATAGTTTACAGAATGATGATTAGAAAATTTATAAACAAAGAATTAAGGAATTAATAAGACACGAAAAAGAGAGAGTATACAAACAAATAACACACTACATAGAAAAGTTCTTAGCCGCTGTGAGGATCTTCTGTACAGAATAAAACGACCTTGCCTCATGGAAATCTTCAAGTTCTATATGAATACTTGAGATTTAATCACACAGTTTTTAGCCCTGCTGGAAGCCTGGTGAAAATGAGAACTGCTGCATAGTGCACACCTTTCCGTACAATGATTATGGGAGTGTTATGGAAGGGCATATCGTTAATTAGCTGATTAAGGAAGTGTTACGCAAGGGCACATCGTTTTTTCATTTAGTGTTAACGGAATGGAGGTTGCAGTTTCTTATGAAAGAGTCAATACTGTCAACAATTCCCAGCATGGAATGTATGTACAGGAACGGCTGAGCTACAATCTGAGTAATCTGATCTACGGCCTATGCAGAGTTTGCCCACCAAAACTGAAGTTAATTAGCCCACCATTTTCAGGTCTGAGAATCTTCTTGTTCAGTGCACAGACTTCACCGAAAATATGATACTATATGAGATAATAGAGTGAAAGTAATAAAAAGGGAGCAAGCATTCGTGTTTAAGTGTGAGATACAGTTGAGATTGTCTTTGAAGTGAATATCGCTGCATTCAGTTTCTGCACAAGACCTTAAACGTGGTACTTCCAAGGTAGCTTCATCTACCCTAAGTGCTAGGAATTTAAAATGGTCGAATTCATAGACTGTTTGACCACCTTCAGGCAACAAAAATTCGCTTTTACACGAGTGACGTGTCTGAAACTGCATACATTGTGTTTCATTACAACTGAACCTCAATCCGTTCCGAGAAAGCCATATGCTTTAATGTTACTGACAACCCTATTAGCTACATCACTGATATTAGGTTCCACGTCTTTCACAATAATACGGTAGCTACCGTCGTGTTTAGATAAACGTATCTTGGAGGAACGTGAATACACAATTTTTGCCCTATCAACTGAAGTCTAGACACCGATATACACCACTGCGAAACAATTGCTATTAAAGAAAAAAAAACTAGAAGTTTATAAGTTATTTGCAGACTTGTTAGCTGCAATGTTCCTCGACATCATCGGGCGCGATAAATTGTTCCTGTAGTACTATGCAAAACAATATCATACAGAGGGAGGCAAGTAACAGACACCGGTTCTCAAAAAGTTGTATTTAAATGAAAGGGCGCTTATTCAGGAAGCTAAAGAAGCAAGCCAGCACCTCTGAAGGGTGAAGTTGGCCCATATTACAGTTGTGGCTAGGCTCCTACACGAGGTGATTAAACAAGAAAATCAGAACAAATGAAGTCATCAACACCAAATAGTGATACCCAACTGCTACAGTTTGTTATTCCTTCCACGGTGAGGGTGCTCCTCTTGGAGAAATAATGACCAGCAGGCTCTCACAGCTGTACCCCTAAATCAAAGTCTCATTCTCAGATGCTCCCAGATACTCGTCGATATTCTCTGTGCATGACAGCATTGGGGTGTGTATTTGATATCGAACACCAGCATCTTCAACAACTGTTAACTTCGCGCTAAGATAATTTGGTACCTTCGCTTCGCTGGGTCACTTTGCGGCGGGGCGGGGTTTTGTTCTCTGTGCAGGCTGCACATTAAAATTCACCTACCTCAGACAAGCGTCTGCTCGATGTCCCTTCACTCGGCAACGTAGATACTTACAAGATGACTTAAAAGCAGCGTAGATAAGAAGCACCACCTAATATCAACAATTACTGAGGCTGCACAACTCTAATAATGAAAGAAAGATCTGTAGAAAAGCTGTCATTCAGTTTTATCAGGCAGTAAGAAAATGGATTAGCTCCTGGAAAATAATGTCCGAAATTTCCACACAAAAATGTTTATTTTGTCCTTGATGGCCAAAAAAAGGGTACTATTCAGTCCACATTTAAACTATTGGCTATTTTCTCCCAGTTCACAGCTCATGCATGCTCAGTGGTTGAATACTGAAACATGCCACGCGGATACTATGAAGGCCAAATTTTCACACGCGAATATCTTTCCAACAAAACAATTCGAAAACTTCCAAACTTCACAAAACTGTCCGTAAATGCAACTGCTATTATGGCCATGCAATCTGGACGCGAGAAGCCAAATATTCCTTCATTTTACGCATTATTTTGACTCGCACTAGTAACATGACCTTCGGCGTTCAAAGCTAGCGTGCGACGACCTTCTGGCAACCTCACTCCCAATATAACTATCAGGTAATTCTGACTGGTTGACCATACTCGCTGCCAGTCAGAATGCTCGCTCATGATCATACTTGCCCCAAAACTCGCCTACACCAATCCGTATACACAGACACATTTACGTCATGCTGACATACAGATATTAAAGTAATGTTTAATTAACGAAAACAAAAAAGGTGATTCTGGAAATATTCTTTAGATGCTGTTTTTACTCCAGCTGACTTTCTGGCTGTTCTGTTACAATAGCAATCGCATCTAGACATACGTCATCAAAAAAGTGGGTAAATTCCCTAGGATCAATTTCCCACAACAGGCTTATGTAACTCATACAGGTTACTTAAGACGGTATATCATGCAACATTTAAATCTGACAAATGTCTCATGTACACACTCTCATTTACTTACATTTATTCCCACAAAAATATTAGACACAAATAATAATTTTGTCTGATTCTTATATAACGAAAACGAAAAATAATTAAAGTTATAATATGAAAATCACAATTAATTAATTCTGCACACTGAGAGTTCTGTTTATGTTTTCCAATTATACCAAAAGATAAACTATTATATTTCCCAACTGAATTTGGTTTCCTAAGTATCGGTTTTCGACTTTTCTAGCAATGTGTTTTATCTCCGAAACTATGATAGTTACAATGTTGAAATTTTTATACAATCTTCTCCTGAATAACAAAAGGTAGTGTACCGACTTTAAAAATGATTGAATAATATTTAATATCATTTATTTAGGTTCATAAATGGCATGAATATACGCGTCCAGTAAGAGACATTGAATAGCTTTCCCACGGCAGGCAGTGTGTCTCCCGTTTAGCCCGCTAGATGTCAGCCCCCGAAGTTACATGCAGCAAGCTATCCTAAAACAAACGTTCGCCCGGAACAACTTGCAACGCTACACACCCCTAAGAACCTAAAACTTCTTTTAATTACATTTTATGGTTCTTACTACGTCCAAAAGTTGAATGTTTAACTACCACGACACTGTTAATCAAACGTTGTTTTCCTCAATTAACCAAATATCTAAACTTCATGACAGTGTTGTATACAATTATATCGAATACCAAAGGCTAGGACTGAATAGCATACAATCTTATTAATTTATAGAAAATTTCCATCTTTCTCCAAAATCACATTTTTCTCAAAAATAAATTAGTAAAATATTTACACTTAACTTTTCTTGAAAATACAACCGTCTCTGAAGAAAGTTCTTAATCTTTCACTTTGACTTCAAGCAAAAATAGTTATTTTATTACGTCGCTTATCAGCATTCAATAATTTACTAAAATACAATTTTGGCACTGTGTGGGGCGTCCTTTCCTGAACCTTAAGAGAATATATTCACTTCGATATGGGGGTTGTATTTTTTTTTTTTATCTAACATTTCTCTGACTACACGTTGGGGTCCTGATAACTGTCTCCGATGAATAAAATGAGTACGGATCACTTTTAATCAACGCTTACGTATGGTTCACATCATGGCTCGTCACTGAGCTACATAATTCCAGCTCTTAGTTATTCCACAAAAATATTAGACACAAATAATAATTATGTCTGATTCTTATATTACGAAAAGGAAAAAATACTTAAAGTTATAATATGAAAATCTCAATTAATTAATTATACACACTGAGAGTTCGGTTTATGTTTTCCAATTATACCGAAAGATAATCTATTATATTTCCTAACTGAATATAGTTTCCTAAGTGTCGGTTTTTGACTTTTCTAGCTATGTTTTTTTATCTCCGAAACTGTGATAGTTACAATGTTAAAATTTTTATATAATCTTCTCCTGAATAACAAAAGGTAGTGTACCGATTTTAAAAATGATTGAATAATATTTAATATCATTTATTTAGGTTCATAAATGGCATGAATATACGCGTCCAGTAAGAGACATTGAATAGCTTTCCCACGGCAGGCAGTGTGTCTCCCGGTTAGCCCGCTAGATGTCAGCCCCCGAAGTTACATGCAGCAAGCTGTCCTTAAACTAGTCTTTTCTGTACTCTTCGCCACATGTTATCGAAAATTACTACCTCACTTAACTTTGCAATAGATTTCCGGGCTCCATAATGTCCATATTTCCTATGTACATAATCAATAAGAAAGTCCACGTGTTGTTCTGGAAACAAATACGCCAATTTTCACCAGTGTTCTTCTTTCGCCTAAAAAGTATGTCCTTGTGTATCTGGTAATACTCTGTTAACTTAGGAAAGTCAGGACGACCTAACCTGCTTTTTACCAAATTAAGATTGCCGTCTTGGTTTTTTCCCGCCTGAGATTTTTACAAATACGTTTTATTGGTCCTTCTTCCTGTAACTGAATTATTATTATGAATGACCGCCAGCAAAACTTCATCACAATCCCGTATTGCTACTAAATCTCCATCCTGCTCGTTCTCCTCTACATATCGAGGTAATGCATCCGCCACAATGTTTTCAGAGCCTCTTATGTGTTCTATGCGAAGATCAAACTTGTGGATATACATGGCCCACATCCGAAGTCTGCTGCGTTTAAATTGACACGTCTGTAGGTAAGTTAATGCACTATGGTCACTGAAAACTAAAACTTTATGGCCCAACAAGTATTGTTCAAATTTCTGTAAACCAAAAATGATTGCTAATGCTTCTAACTCTGAAATGAATTATTTTCAGCTTGTTGCAATGATCGACTAGCAAAAGCTATTGTTTTATGTACCTGATTTTCTCCTACTGTTTCAATTTGAAATAATTCTACCCCCAGACCATAACCACAGGCATCGGATCCAAGACAAAAGTGCTTGGAAAAATCTGACTATTCACCAGTGCCTCTTTGAGTTCTTTAAATGCCCTTTGACACTCATCAGTCCACTTATAGGGTACATTTTTCTTTAAGAGCTCCCTCAGACAAGGTGCATTAAATAACTGACCAGGTACAAATTTTCGATAAAATCCAAAAAGACCAAATATCATATCTGCATGGCTGTAACGGCTCGTGCAGCCACGTCTCGATCCCTGAGTCAACAGATGGGGACTTTTGCAAGAGAACAACCATCTGCACGAACAGTTCGACGACGTTTCCAGCAGCATGGACTATCAGCTCGGAAACCATGGCTGCGGTTACCCTTGACGCTGCACCACAGACAGGAGCGCCTGCGATGGTGTACTCAAAGACGAACCTGGGTGCACGAATGCCAAAACGTCATTTTTTCGGATGAATCCAGGTTCTGTTTACAGCATCACGATGGTCACCTCCGTGTTTGGCGTCATCGTGGTGAACGCACATTGGAAGCGTGTATTCGTCATTGCCATACTGCAGTATCACCCGGCATGATGGTATGACGGCACTTTGAACAGCAGACGTTACATTTCAGATGTGTTACGACCTGTGTCTCTACCCTTCAATCGATCCCTGCGAAACTGTACATTTCAGCAGGATAATGCACGACCGCATGTTGCAAGTCCTGTACGGGCCTTTCTGGATACAGAAAATGTTCGACTGCTGCCCTGACCAGCACATTCTCCAGATCTCTCACCAACTGAAAACATCTGGTCAATGGTGGCCGAGAAACTGGCTCCTCACAATACGCCAATTGCTACTCTTGATGAACTGTGGTATCGTGTTGAAGCTGCATGAGCAGCTGTACCTGTACACGCCATCCAAGCTCTGTTTGACTCAATGCCCAGGCGTATCAAGGCCGTTATTACGGCCAGAAGTGGTTGTTCTGGGTACTGATTTCTCAGGATCTATGCATCCAAATTGCGTGAAAATGTAATCACATGTCAGTTCTAGTATAATATATTTGTCCAATGAATACCCGCTTATCATCTGCACTTCTTCTTGGTGTAGCAATTTTAATGGCCAGTAGTGTACATTGTTGTCCGACTCTCTCAAATTCGAGATTTTATCCTCCATTTTAGCTTCCATTTCTACTGACAAGTTAGTAAACTCCTGATCAAATGCAGTGTGTAACTCATTTATTTCCAAACCTAATTTATTCATTTTGGTATCCATATCCGTACCTAATTTATCCATTTGGGTATCAATGTCATTACCCATTTTATTAATTTTTGTGTCAATATCAGAACTTACTGAAGATTGAATATCTGAACCCATCTCCTTCATATGTTTGAGAATATTCGCAAACATACCTGAAACACTATCTTTTGAATCACAAGCCCCTGACATTGGTTCCTGTTTCATTTCTTTAACAGTGACAGGCTTCCAGCGCGCTTAGTTAGACAATGTTGACTCAGGTAAACCAGTCCTCTGTTCGTGATACATCAAAACTGAAATTACCTATCATTGAACCATCTTCATAATTTACATTACCTAAAGCTACCTTCAGTTTCTCATCTACAATTTCCTGATTCTTTTCGGCCATTCTGTAAAGTTTCTTGGCACACGCACACAAAACTTTAATTAGAACACTACTTACCTTTGGCCTCGTCCGGTTGACTGCGCGGCGAGATGAAACAGCGGGACCATCCTCCGAGCTCCACTGCAGCTGCAACGCCGTCTCTCGAAGTTCCGTGGTCACCAATGTAGTCTGCCACCTCGTTCCACTGGCTGCCAATTCTTCATGAAACTTCATTTGCACACGTGTCACCCCCTGCGGGTTCGGGGGTTAGAATAGGCCCGCGGTATTCCTGCCTGTCGTAAGAGGCGACTAAAAGGAGTCTCAAACGTTTCGGCCTTATGTGATGGTCCCCTCTCGGGTTTGACCTCCATCTATCTAAATTATTCCGAAGAGCGAGCCAATTGGGGAAGGGCACCTTACATGGTGCACTGTATCCTTCGTGCAATTAGACCTATAGCCGTCTTTCTCGTCGTTGCAATGGTGTCCCGCTCGTTTTCGATCTCTTGGGCGATTACCACGCTGCACTCTGCAGTGTTTCTTTTAACTGTGACGACGACCTTGGCCATTTTTGCACCTAAGATCCAGCACGGTAGCCAGTCCGTTGTGGTGGGGTCACCATGTACCCTCTTGGTTGTAGCCCCCTGACAACACAGGGATCGCTCTACTGATGCCTGCGCCGTTCACTCCCCACGTATGCCAAGGAGTAGATGCCCATCTCCCTGGGGCATCGGGACTCCCGGCAACGGCCATCCTGCCAGGTGGCCTTTGCTGTGGCTGGGTGGCGCCCGTGGGGAGGGCCCTTGGTCGGAGTAGGTGGCATCAGGGCGGATGACCCGCAATGAAGCGTGGTACATCATCTATCGCTGGTGGGCCTCCACCAGCAGTCTCTAAGCGATCGAGGTCTAACCTCAACGGGAAGAAATTGGATCAGAGATCGTTTCCCTCCCTAGCTACTCCATGGGAGGAACGTCTTGCTAAAGAAGGCAGTGGCGAATATTCACCCCGGTACCTTGTGTGTACGCGGGTTGATGGAGAATCGTTCGTGTCGACCAAGCCCCAGTTTTTTGTGGAGCATTTAGAGGACAAGTTCGGGGAGGTGGAGGGCTTGTCCAAGATGCGCTCTGGCTCTGTGCTCATCAAAACGGCATCCTCTGCCCAGTCACGGAGGTTGCTCAATTGTGACAAGTTGGGGAATGTTTCAGTTACCATCACGCCGCATAAGAGTCTCAACATGGTCCAGGGTATTATATTCCATAGGGATCTTCTTCTGCAGTCCGACGATGAATTACGCGCCAACCTCGAACGACGAGGTGTTCACTTCGTCCGGCGCGTCCATCGGGGTCCGAGGGATAATCAGGTAGCCACCGGTGCCTTCATCTTGGCCTTTGAGGGTGATGTCTTACCCGAAAAGGTTAAGGTGATGGTTTACTGTTGTGATGTGAAACCATATATCCCTCCTCCGATGCGGTGTTTTAAATGCTGGAAGTTCGGGCACATGTCATCTCGCTGTACTTCCAGCATCACGTGTCGGGATTGCGGACGTCCTTCGCATCCTGATACTCCATGTGCTCCGCCTCCTGTCTGTGTTAACTGTGGAGAACACCATTCCCCCTGCTCACCGGACTGTCGGATCTTCCAGAAGGAAAGGAAGATAATGGAATATAAGACCCTGGACCGCCTGACCTACACAGAGGCACGGCGGAAATATGAGCGGCTCCATCCTGTGCCCATGACATCCACCTATGCCGCTGCTGCAACAGCGGTCCGATCCTCTCCCGTGTCGTCACGTACTGTTGCCTCTCAGCTATGTCAAAATGACCCGGCCCCCTTGGTTGTGGGGAGCACTTCGCCCTCTGTTGCTCCATCTACTCCAGGAGCGACACCACCCCAACCATCGGGGACATTCGTCCCCCCTTCCCAGCCGGAGAAGCGTAGGGCTTCTTCGGCTACTCTAGCCAGGAAGGGGTCCCTTGGGGCCCTCCCTTCCCAGGCTTTGCCCAGTGTCAAAGCGGATACCCGCAAAGTTTTGAAGCAACAACCGGTCGCTGGTCATAGGGCTTCACGGTCGTCGTCCGTCCCTGAGACTGACCCAGTGGGGCCCTCCCAGCCAGACCCTCCCAAGGCACAGCGTGCGAAGCCGTTGAAGAAAAAGGCTCCCAAGCCTCCTGACATTGCGGTGGCACCTGTCCCACCGCAACCTTCAACCTCTGCGTCTGAGGACGAGGTGGAGATCCTGGCGTCCGCTGAGGACCTCGATCTCGCCAGTCCCTCCGACGCCATGGAAAGCACTGGCACAGGTGCTCACTTGGAGGCAGCGGGTGACCCAGTGGCGTAATCTGCCTTCCCCGTCCCGTCACGCCTTTCCCAGCAATGGCCAGTACCATCCTCCAGTGGAACTGCAGCGGTTTCTTCCACCATTTAGCTGAGCTCCGCCAACTTATCAGCCGTCATCCTTTCCTTTGCATTGCTCTGCAGGAAACTTGGTTTCCAGCAATGCGAACCCCCGCCCTCCGTGGCTATCGGGGTTATTTTAAGAACCGGGCAACTTACGAAAGGGTGTCTGGTGGCGTCTGCATATATGTCCTGAGCTCTCTTCACAGCGAGTTTGTACCTCTACAAACAGCTTTAGAGGCTGTCGCTGTTCGGGTGTGGACGCCACAGGCTATCACCGTCTGCAGTATTTACCTTCCACCTGATGGTACTGTCGCGCAGCATGTCCTGGCTGCTCTGATAGCACAACTGCCGCCACCTTTTTTGCTGCTGGGCGATTTCAATGCCCACAACCCTCTATGGGGTGGGACTGTCTCCGATGATCGTGGTCGGGCCGTGGAGCATGTGTTGGCTCAGCTCGACCTTAGCCTCTTAAACACCGGTGCTCCCACGCATTTCAGTGTGGCCCATGGCTCGTTCTCGGCCATCGATCTCTCTATTTGCAGCCCTGGACTTGTCCCATCCCTCCACTGGAGGGTGCATCCTGACCTGTGTGGTAGTGACCATTTTCCCATCTATTTGTCACTGCCACAGTGTCATTCTTCTGGGCGCTTGCCCCGCTGGGCTTTCCACAGGGCTGACTGGCCAGCTTTTACTTCCGCTGTAACCATTGCGTCTCCCCCACAGGGTGACATTGACGAGGTGGTCCGTGTTTTAACCACGTCCATCGTTTCAGCGGCCGAGGCTACCATCCCCCGTTCCTCTGGCCTCCCTCGGCGGAAGGCTGTCCCCTGGTGGTCGCCGGAGATTGCTGAGGCTATTCGCGACCGTAGGCGGGCTCTCCAGCGTCATAGGCGGCACCCGTCTCTGGAGACCCTCATCGCCTTTAAGAGGCTCCGTGCCTTCGCCCGTCGACTTATTGCACGGCGTAAGCAGGAGTGCTGGGAGAGGTACGTCTCCTCCCTGGGCTCCCGTGTCTCGTCCTCGCACGTGTGGTCCCGTATCCGGCGGATTTATGGCTCCCAGACCCCTGTGGGTGTCCCTGGGCTGTCCTTGGACGGCGCTGTCTGCACGGACGCTGCCGCCATTGCTGAACGGCTAGCCGCGCACTTTGCTCAGAGCTCTGCGACTGCATCCTATCCCCCCGCCTTTCGCTCTCTAAAGGAGCGAGCCGAGCGGACGCCGTTCTCATTCCACACGCGTCATTATGAAACATACAATGCTCCTTTCAGCGAGAGGGAACTCCTCGCTGCCCTCGCTGATTGCCCTGATACAGCACAAGGACCGGACTGCATCCATGCGCAGATGCTGAAGCATCTCTCCAGGGACTGCCAGAGACACATCCTCGCCGTCTTTAACCGCATTTGGAACGAGGGCGTGTTCCCGTCGCAATGGCGAGAGGGTCTTATTGTCCCCATCGTGAAGCCCGGTGCGGACCCACTGGCGGTGGACAGCTATCGTCCCATTACCCTCACCAACGTTTTGTGCAAATTGCTCGAACGTATGGTGGGGCGGCGTTTGTGTTGGGTCCTTGAGTCGCGCGGTCTCCTCGCTCCATCCCAGGATGGCTTCCGTCGGGGCCGGTCTGCAGTGGACAATTTGGTGCGGCTGGAATCTGCTGTCCGTACGGCTTTTGCCCGACGTCAGCACCTTGTTGCTGTATTTTTCGATCTGCGGAAGGCGTATGACACCACATGGAGGCATCACATCCTCGCCACGTTGCATGGGTGGGGTCTTCGTGGTCGGCTCCCGGCTTTTCTTCAAAGCTTTTTATTGCGCCGCTCTTTCCGGGTGCAAGTCGGTGCCACCTCTAGTTCCTCTTATATACAGGAAAATGGGGTCCCGCAGGGCTCGGTGTTGAGCGTCTCGTTATTTCTAGTGGCCATTAATGGTCTGGCTGCAGCAGTGGGGTCGTCGGTGTCTCCTTCTTTGTATGCCGACGACTTCTGCATCTCATTTAGCTCCACGACTACGGGAGTCGCCGAACGCAGGTTGCAAGTCGCCGTTCGCAAGGCAGCATCATGGGCTCTGGCTCATGGTTTTCAGTTCTCTGCTGCCAAGACTCGGGTTATGCACTTCTGCAGGCGTCGGACGGTCCACCCTCATCCTGAACTTTGCCTCGACGGCCACCTGCTTGACGTGGTGGACACTTGCCGCTTCTTGGGACTCGTGTTTGATGCCCGGCTCACATGGGTTCCTCATGTTACTCAGCTGAAGCAAAAATGCTGGCGGCACCTCAACGCCCTCCGCTGCCTTAGCCACACGTCTTGGGGTGCAGATCGCTGCACGCTACTGCAATTGTACAGAGCCCTTGTGCAGTCCCGGCTTGATTATGGGAGCCTGGCCTATGGGTCTGCGTCACCCTCAGTGTTGAAGTTGTTAGACCCCATACACCACTGTGGGGTCCGGCTTGCAACTGGCGCTTTTCGTACGAGCCCCGTGGATAGTTTACTGGTGGAGGCCGGGGTTCCCCCGCTGCGGTTTCGCCGCCATCGACTGCTCGCCGACTATGCTGTCCACGTGCATTGCTCGCCAGGCCATCCCAATCGTCGCCTGCTTTTCCCTGCCATGGTCCTCCATCTGCCCAAACGGCGACCTAGGTCTGGGCTTTCCGTAGCTGTCCGTGTCCAGTCCCTGCTGTCAGAACTGGGGTCATTCCCTCTTCTGCCCCCCTTCCGGGTCCATACACCTACGCCTCCCTGGTGTTTGTCCCGGCCGTCTGTCCGTCTGGATTTGGCACAGGGCCCTAAGGACTCGGTTCCGCCTGTGGCCCTCCGTCGCCGTTTTCTTGCGCTCCTCGAATCATTTCCGGGCTGTGAGCCTGTCTACACTGATGGTTCCCTGGTTGATGGTCGCACTGCCTACGCCTTTGCTCACTCTGACCATATTGAGCAACGCTCCTTGCCGGCTGGCTGCAGTATTTTTACTGCAGAGCTGGTGGCCATCTTGCGCGCTCTTGAGCACATGCGTTTCTGCTCAGGTAGGTCCGTTGTCATCTGCAGTGACTCCCTGAGCAGCCTTCAGGCCATCGACCGCTGCTATCCCTCCTCTCCTCTGGTGTCCTCCATTCAGGAGGCTGTTTCCGCCATTGCCCGTTCTGGTGGTTCAGTGGTCCTGGTTTGGACGCCCGGTCATGTTGGCATCCCAGGGAACGAACGTGTAGACAGGCTGGCCAAAGGGGCGATAGACGCCCCAGCTTTGGAGATCGGCCTAACGGCTCGCGACCAGCAGCTGGTGTTGCGCCGTAAGGTACTTGGGATGTGGGCTGCTGAGTGGCGTGGCATGACAGCCCCGAATAAACTGCGGGCTGTCAAGGAGACGACCGATGTGTGGCGTTCCTCCCTGCGGGCTTCTCGCAGGGACTCGGTAGTCCTGTGTCGGCTGCGCATCGGCCATACGTACCTGACGCACGGCCATCTCTTGCGTCGGGAGGATCCCCCCTTGTGTCAGTGTGGGTCCCGGCTGACGGTCGGCCACATTTTGCTGGAGTGTCCTCGACTGCGCACACTCCGGCAATCTTTTAATCTCTCGGGCACTTTGGCTTTGGTTTTATCTGACGATGCCTCCATGGCTGATGACGTTTTAAATTTTATCCGTGGTAGTCCTTTTTATGGTTCGATTTAGGGAGGTCCTGCGCCTTTCCCTTTCTGTGTCTTTTGTCCTCGTGTCTGTTGCTGTTCTGGTAGGTTGACTCTTTCCCTTTTTTGATCTCGTGGTCAGTCAACCAGTCTCCGGCCCTCTTCCTTTCTTCTGTTTCTTTCTGTCTGGTGTTCCTCTGTTCTGTTCTTGTCTGTAGTGTTCGTTGCTGCATTTGTGTTCTTTTAGCGCCTCCTCCCCCTTTGGTTTTTATCTGCTTCGTCGATTTTCGGCTCGCCTGATTTTGGAATGGGGGACTGATGACCTTCGCTGTTTAGTCCCCCTTAAACATCCAACAACCACCACAACCACCACCGCACACGTGTCTATCGTCCTAATATAGTTCCTTTTACACTCGCGTGTAAAAACTTCACGAGTTCAATGGACACTGCTGCTTTTATAAAGTTCCTACACATCCGAACTTCACTATTGTTTTTCCCGGCCGATAAAAAAACCAATTGCGGCGGGGCGGGGTTTTGTTCTCTGTGCAGGCTGCACATTAAAATTCACCTACCTCAGAACGGCCTCTGCTCGATGTCCCTTCACTCGGCAACGTGGATACTTAAAAGATGATGTAAAAGCAGCGTTGATAAATAAAAAAAAACACCATCTAATATCTACAATTACTGAGGCTGCGCAACTCTAGTAATGAAAGAAAGATCTGTAGAAAAACTGTCATTCAATTTTATCGGGCAGTAAGAAAATGGATTAGCTCCTGGAAAATAATGTCCGAAATTTCCACACAAAAATGTTTATTTTGTCATTGATAGCCAAAAAAGGTACTATTCAGTCAACATTTAAACTATTGACTATTTTCTTCCAGTTCACAACTCATACATACATTTCACATGCACAACAGCCAGAGACCTGTCCAAATCCAACCTGAATTAAACAACGTTTTCTCAGTCATTAATTTTACCACTAATTTGAGTTATTGCATTCGGTCCTTCTTGTGGATTTCTAAAAAAGAAATTGCTCACCAAAAATGCTCAGTGGTTGAATACTGAAACATGCCACGCGGATACTATGAAGGCCAAATTTTCATACGCGAATATCTTTCCAACAAAACAATTCTAAAACCTCCAAACTTCACAAAACTGTCTGTAAATGCAACTGCTACTACGACCACACAAACTGGACGCGAGAAGCCAAATATTTCTTCATTTTACACATTATTTTGACTCGCACTAGTAACATGACGTTCTGCGTTCAAAGCTAGCGAGGCACTCCCTTTTTGCAGTCTCTAAGCTATACTCCTCCCGAATAGGCCATGAAGGCCCAACGGTACCGACCGGCCGCCGTGTCATCCTCAGCCCATAGGCGTCACTGGATGCGGGTACGGAGGGGCATGTGGTCAGCACACCGCTCTTCCGGCCGTATGTCAGTTTCCCAGTATAACTATCAGGTAAGGAGCGGGAACTGTCTCAATTCTGATTGGCTAACAATACTCCCTGCCTGTCAGTATACTCGCTCATGATCATACTGGCCTACACCAATCCTTATACACAGACGCGTTTACGCCATTCTGACATTAAAATATGAAAGTAATGTTTAATAAACGAAAACGAAATGGCGATGATTCTGGAAATATTCTTTAGATGCTGTTTTTACTCCAGCTGACTTTCTGGCTGCTCTGTTACAAGAGCAATCACACCTAGACATACGTCATCAGCAAAGTGGGTAAATTCCCTAGGGTCATTTTCCCACGACAGGTTACTTAAGATGGTATATAATACATATAAATCTGACGAATGTCCTACGTACACACTCTCATTTACTCACATTTATTCCCACAAAAATATTAGACACAAATAATAGTTTTGTCTGATTTTTACATTATGAAAAAGGAAAAATAATGAAAATTATAATATGAAAATCTCAGTTAATTAATTCTGCACACTGAGAGTTCTGTTTATGTTTTCCAATTGTACCAAAAGATAAACTATTATATTTCCTAACTGAATTTAGTTTCCTAAGTGTCGGTTTTTGACTTTTTTAGCAATTTTTGTACCTCCGAAACTATGATAGTTACAATGTTGAAACTTTTATAGAATCTTCTCCTGAATAACAAAAGGTAGTGTACCGATTTTAAAAATGATTGAATAATATTTAATATCATTTATTTAGGTTAATAGGTGGCATGAATATACGCGTCCAGTAAGAGACATTGAATAGCTTTCCCACGGCAGGCAGTGACAGACGCTTGTGTGTGTCCCGGTTACGCCGCTAGATGTCAGCCCCCGAAGTTACGAAAGTTCGCTCGGAACAACTTGCGACGGTACAACTTGCCGTGTGGCTATCCTCTGCTGGCGACCTCTTATCCGGTGGGTCATATGTTCGAACTTGTGTTACAGGCTACCCAGTCTCTCTGTCGCTGTGGGCCTTCATCTTTGCTGATCTCTGTCCAGTGCAGGCATATGTACCGGTATTCGTCTTCGGACATGTTGGGTACCACAGGTTATATACTATACTTCCTGATATTTTACTTTGCAAATAAACAGCAGGCAGGCTGACAGGAACTGCGCCTGTCACGCATTGATGACGGCATGTAGTTGTGTCAGCCTTTGGCAGACTGCTGATGCCAGCGCCCACTGCTGCAAATATATGCCATACCCCATCCCAGCAGTTGCTGACATTAGCATACGACATATCTTTGAAAGCTTTTAACTTCCCTCGTTACTGTCTTTTCTTATTTATTTTTGCAGCTATTAGAGTATCTGACTCATGTATTGGAGGTTTACATGGAGATCATGCTTCGTTACGAAAATAACCTGACCATGTGACAAATAGGAATACGTGTCTCATACTTTCTTCAACTAAAGAATGAAAAGTCACTCTGAATTAACAGTATTACAAATTACATTGTTTGTTGTTCCTTTTACACGTAACACACTTTCCTAACAACTTCTATGCTCATCCGGTCTCCTTTGGCACTTATGTTTGTTTACCAACCACACTGAAGTAACCATTTTATGTAGGTTGTCCACATTCATTAAACAGGAAATCAATGATGACAGAAGCCTATTCAAACATGACACTGCCATTCATCTCTTAATTCAACTGGTTATTTTTAAAGCACCACAAGTCACGTAATGTAAACTTGTGAGAATACAGAAAATCTAATTGCTTAATAAACTAGAAACTATTAATAAACAGTTTTGCCTCTGCGGATTAATACTTGAGGATCGACATCATGTAAATATGATATGAAATTTAATTACTTATTATACTTCCCAATAGATAAGTTAAAGCTCTATACCTTACACAATTTTAAAACTAAACGAACAACATTTTATTATCTACATCTAGTCACACTCCGCAAGCCACCTGACGGTGTGTTGAAGAGCGTACCTTGAGTACTTCTATCGGTTCTCCCTTCTATTCCAGTCCCGTATTGTTCGTGGAAAGAAGGATTGTGGGTATGCCTCTTGTGTGGGCTCTAATCTCTCTGATTTCATCCTCATGGTCTCTTCGCGAGATATACGTAGGAGGGAGCAATATACTGCTTGACTCCTCGCTGAAGGTATGTTCTCGAAACTTCAACAGAAGCCCGTACCGAGCTACTGAGCGTCTCTCCTGCAGAGTCTTCCACTAGATTTTATCTATCATCTCCGTAACGCTTTCGCGATCACTAAATGATCCTGTAACGAAGCGCGCTGCTCTCCGTTGGATCTTCTCTATCTCATCTATCAACCCTATCTGGTACGGTTCCCACACTGGTGAGCAGTATTCAAGCAGTGGGCAAACAAGTGTACTGTAACCTACTTCCTTTGTTTTCGGATTGCATTTCCTTAGGATTCTTCCAATGAATCTCAGTCTGGCATCTGCTTTATAGACGATCAACTTTATATGATCATTCCATTTTAAATCACTCCTAATGGGTACTCCCAGATAATTTATGGAATTAACTGCTTCCAGTTGCTGACCCGCTATATTGTAGCTAAATGATAAGGGATCTTTCTTTCTATGTATTCGCAGCACATTACACTTGTCTACATTGAGATTCAATTGCCATTCCCTGCACCATGCGTCAATTCGCTGCAGATCCTCCTGCATTTCAGTACAATTTTCCATTGTAACAACCTCTCGATATACCACAGCATCATCCGCAAAAAGCCTCAGTGAACTTCCGATGTGATCCACAAGGTCATTTATGTATATTGTGAATAGCAACGGTCCTACGACACTTCCCTGCGGCACACCTGAAATCACTCTTACTTCAGAAGACATCTCTCCATTGAGAATGACATGCTGCATTCTGTTATCTAGGAACTCTTCAATCCAATTATTGTTCTAAAGAAGAAACAATTCATACTCACATGAGCTAACGATCTGCGTATCTAATTTATTTGAATACAGAAAAGCAAGAAATATTTACAGTGCCAATAAACTGCGCCCTATTTTCACAAGATAAATATTTTAATACATAGTGATACTTCCGACTTGCTTCTTGAATTAAAATGAAAATAAAAATAAAAATCCCAATTCATTCCTTGTTAGTGGTACTAATGTTATAAACAGGGTGATTATAATTAAGGTTCCAGTTTCAAAACTCTGTAAAAGAAGATCAGCTGGGGGACTCGTTGTGGAAACAAAATAAAAAAGAACAACGAAAATTTTACCAAAATGTGGTGCTGTATGTGGTAGAATATGCAAAACAAAGGATGTTAGGTACATGTCTATTCCTCAGTTCTCGTGGGAGATGCTCGGCATGGCTGTCTCAATGAAGGCTCACACACTGCTGCAATAGGTCTATTACTACAATGGTGACCCCACGCCAGTGGCTCTGCAGGAGTTCCAAATATGGTACAAGGTATGAATAAAGGCGTTTTTCAGATGTCGGCCAAGGCTCTGGAGAAAGTTGTCAAGAAATTCGAAAAGATAGCTTCTTTGAAGTGAAGTGTAGCAGAGAGACGAAAACAGTTGAACCGATTGCATAGAAGATGTGGCCACAACTTTGGAGGAGCGGTCTAATGGAGGTTTGTAAATTCGCAGTTCACGGAGAATCGCCTGTACTATGGACAAGCCTGTGAGCACTCTGCATAAAATTCTACGAAACATTCTGCAATTCTGTCCATACGAAATTTCCCATGTCCTGGAATTACTTCACGCTGACCTGCCAACAGGACAACCATTTGTAAGACAAACATTTGCTCTAGAATTTCTTGCTCCAATGGAAGTGGACAATGAACAGCCATGTAACATTTTGTGGGAAGACGAAGCCCATTTCATCTCCAAGGAAAGCCAATATACAGAACTGTAGCAGAGCCCATTTACATTAAGACGTTTGCAACGCTATATAATGGGAAAATTTTCTTTAATATTTTTGTTTCCATACATTTCCCCCTTATTCGATAATATTCCATTGGCGTTTGGCATCATTCTGAGCAGCTGTTCTTGTTTTACAGCATTTTGAAACTGGAACTGTCATTATAATCACCCTGTTTAGAACGTGAGCTGTATAGTATTCCAACAACTTTTAACTTACGGTACTCCTCATTAGGCTAGTATCCCTTTAGATTTCTAGGATGCTTTATGTCAGTTGGAAGATTACGGGAGTATGCTGTTTTTTGTGGCATCGCAGTGTTGCTGGGATCACAGTCTGAATATGTGATGCACAAGGCCATTAATACTTTGTCTAGCCCTGACTAAATCAAAATTATCCTTCAAGTAAGCTAAATGGATACGCTGTCTTAAAAAATGTTCAAATGTGTGTGAAATCTTATGGGACTTAACTGCTAAGGACATCAGTCCCTAAGCTTACACACTACTTAACCTAAATTATCCTAAGGACACACACACACACACATGCCCGACGGAGGACTCGAACCTCCACCGGGACCAGCCGTACAGTCCATGACTGCAGCGCCTATAACCGCTCGGCAAATCCCGGGCGCCTTACGCTGTCTTACTTTCTCACCTTAGGACACAGACAATATCATGGCCATCTACAACACTGAGTATGAATCTACTGCTCCTGGATGCATTAGTAGCCAGTAACATATACTCCATCAATGTGAATACCCATCACATTTCCTATCTCCTAGTATTAAGAACAAATACGTACAGCATACGTTATACTGGATTGCAACAGATTATCTTTCAAGTAAGTGACTTGAAATGAAATTGCGTGCTTACGGAATATCGTCGCATTATGTGACTGGATTTGTGATTTCCTGTCAGAGGGGGTCACAGTTCGTACACTACTGGCCATTAAAATTGCTACACCACGAAGATGACGTGCTACAGGCGCGGAATTTAACCGACAGGAAGAAGAGGGAAGGCCAGGTTATGGAACTTAATAAGGGAAGCAATTAAATGCAATTCCAAAGTGACAGCCACTGAAATGGGATGGTATGAATCTCCAGTAGCAGAAACACCAGCACAAACAGCAGCAGCACGCAAATGGACCATCCAAAAAACAGTAGCAACAGAGGAACCTACTACTGAACCAACATTAGCAGCAGCGGAACTAACATCAGAAGCAATAGTTCCAACATCAATAATCAAGCAACCAGAATCACTGGCCTTCACTGCAACAGCACACAGCAGCAGCAGAGGTAATAGGAGCAGTCATCCATCACACCAGAAGAAGGCAGCCTCCCTTGAGAAGCCAGGAGTTTTGCTGGGACAAAACAGTGAACAACAGCACATAACAGGAAAACAGGTAAATGTTTGCAAGCAGAGGAATCTACAACAAGGTATGAAATCTTGTAACAGTGTAAGAAAAAATGCATCAACAGAGTGTAAAGTCGCAGGTCAGTCGGATTGTTCGAATCAGCTAAGAACTATGAGTCTGAACATTCACTGTCTTAAAAACAAGTACCTTGAACTTGAGGTAGCAGCAAATAGTGACCATATTGATTGTTTATGTGTTATGGAACATTGGTGCAGGGACAGTGAACTAAACAGCATAAACTTAAGCCAATATAAACTTGCCAGTCAGTACTGTAGGCAAAATGCCAAAGGTGGTGGTGTATGCATTTATCTAAATCCCAAGCTTAAATTTAAGTTAAGATACGAGGCTAAACTATTAATCATAGAAAAGGATTTTGAAGCAGTAGCCATTCAGTTATATAGTTTAAGGAAGAAAATAATTGTTGCAGCAATTTACAGATCACCATCTGGAGATACTGAAGTCTTTCTTAAGAATTTGGAAGAAATGCTCAACATTTTCTCAAATGAGAACTCTACCATAATTCTTTGTGGTGACTTTAATATTAATCTATTGGTCCAGAGTTCAGTAAAAAACAAGTTTTTAGACATAATAAAAAGCTTCAACATGTTCCCCCTCATATCAGCTCCCACTAGAACAACAGACTCCAGTGAAAGCCTAATAGATAACATCTTCTCAAATGTGGTCACACATGAAGTTGCAGTTACAAATGTGAATACAGGATTATCAGATCATAATGCACTAACCTTTAATCTCCCTGCAACTCCCAAGGAGGAGGAAAATAAAAAGGAGTACAAACAATTTTTCTCTACTGAAAATTGTAATCAGTTCAAAAATAATTTAAAAAATGTAGTTTGGTCAGAGGTCTTGGCACAAACAAACACAAATGGTGCTTACAATATATTTGCTTCGACTTTTATGACATACTTTGAAATGTGTTTCCCAAACAAGCTTTTGAGTTATAGATCATCTGGATCCAAAGCGACCTGGATTACACCCGGACTTAAAAAGTCAAGTGAAACCATGAAATTACTAAGTTTAAAGTTAAAAACATGTCATGATCAGCAGTTTGTTGAGTATGTGAGGACATACAAAAAGACTTACCGCAAAGTAATAGCAAAAGCAAAATTATTAAGTAATGATAGAGTAATAAGGCAGGCTAGTAACAAGTCCAGAATGATGTGGAAAATGATAAAAAAAGAAACTGGGGGTCAAACTAAAGAACAGGCAATCAATCTTAAAAATAAGGAAATATCCCCATAGAAAAAGATGCCATGGCAAACTATGTAAACAATTATTTTGTAAATATTCCCCTTACTTGATGTAGTAAATTTAAGCAACAACGAACAGTGATGACTCCAATGGTAAATACCAGCATGATGGCAATCCCAACAGATGGGCATGAATTTTTCAAAGTCATTAAATGCTTGAAATCCAAAATGTCCTCTGGGTTGGATGATGTACCTGTATCAATAATTAAGAAAATTGCTCCATGTGTTGTCAAACCTATAGTGCACAGAGCAAACTTGTCCCTTAGTGAAGGAATATTTCCAGATAAACTTAAAATCTCTAAAGTGATACCTCTATAAAAAAAAAATGGTGACAGACATAAAATAGAAAATTACATACCTATATCTCTCCTCCCAGCCTTCTCCAAAATACTTGAGGAATTAATGAAAATCAGGGTTACAAAATATCTAGAAAAACGTAAACTAATAAATAACAGACAACATGGTTTTCGAACAGGGCATAGTGCAGAAACAGCCATATTGGACTGCACAACAGAAGCAGTAAGAAATTTGGAGTCAAATAAACAGGTTGTTGGAATTAATCTGGATTTATCCAAAGCCTTCGATACTGTGAATCATGTAATATTACTAGGGAAACTTGAAGCAATAGGCATCAGGGGTACTGTTAAAAAATGGTTTGAATGTTATCTACAAAACAGGTCACAAGTTGTTGAGCTGAGGTCATCCAACAATCTTCACAATTTTAAACTCATATCTGAATCAAAACAAATTGACATAGATGTTCCACAGGGCAGCATTCTGGGCCCATTGTTTTTTGTAATTTATATCAATGGTATACAGGCTCCAGACACCTCAGCCAAAATTCTACTATTTGCAGATGACACGAGTATCATAATTAGTGATATAAAAGAATCATTGTGTACTACAGCAGAAAAAATGCTCTCATACATACAGTCATGGTTTTATTCAAATAAGCTGACATGAAATACAAAGAAAACAAACTTTATATAGTATGGAAGCAAGTGTCAAGGGGAAAATATGTGCCTTATGCTGGATAGCAAACAAATAGAAAAAGTGTGCACCACAAAGTTTCTGGGAATATGAATTGACCAAGATTTAAACTGGAATGAACACAGTGTATATCTTACTCAGAAACTTAGCTCAGCATGTTTTGCCTTAAGAATAATATCCAATGCATGTAGCAAAGAGTGTATTAGAGCGGTGTACTTTAGTTATTTGCAATCAGTTGCAAGCTATGGCATAAGTTTTTGGGGAAAAACCAGGTCAAGACTAAATGATATTTTTATTATGCAAAAAAGAGCTATTTGTATCATGACACACAGCCCACCACAAACTCACTGTAGACCCTTATTCAGACAACTAAAGATACTGACAATACCATCGATATATATTTTTAAATGCCTGGAAATGATCAGCAAAAATAACTGCAATCTCCAAACCAACTCAAGCTACCATGATCACGATACAAGGCATTGTAAGGACTTCCACATTCCCTATGTAGCAAAAACTAGAAGTCAGAAACATGTTAGCCACTTAGGAATAAAGCTTTTAAATGCACTTCCATCTCAAATTAAAGAATTGAAAGGCAAAAATAATTTCAAGCGTGAAGTAAAAAAATACTTGATGGAAAAATGCTACTACAGTGTAAATGAATACCTGTCTCAGACTGTGGATTGAAACCTGTACTCATTATTTAAAAATTCAAACTAATTTAATTATGTTTTCAACTTCTTAATTATGGTACTTGTGAAAAATCTGTTAAATATCCGTAATACGTTTTGTGTATAAGGCGTAGTTCATTATATATAATTGTTTATCATAAGCACGTACATTTGTTTTTGTGTAATAAGTTCTTGTACACTACTTATGTACTATGTGTACGTAATTTGTTTTGTTGTTTGTATATGTTTGTCCAGTCATTATGTGTATGTATTGTTATGTGTTACGTGTAATCAAATGACAAATCCTATATCATATGTGTGATCTATTGGATGCTAAATAAATAAATAAATAAATAATAAATAAATACGGAAATGATTAGCTTTTCAGAGCATTCACACAAGGTTGGCGCCGGTGGTGACACCTACAACGTGCTGACATGAGGAAAGTTTCCAACCGATTTCTCATACACAAACAGTAGCTGACCAGCGTTGCCTGGTGAAACATTGTTGTGATGCCTCGTGTAAGGAGGAGAAATGCCTACCATCACGTTTCCCACTTTGATAAAGGTCAGATTGTAGCCTATCGCGATTGCCGTTTATCGTATCGCAACATTGCTGCTCGCGTTGGTTGAATCCAACAACTGTTAGCAGAATATGGAATCGGTGGGTTCAGGAGGGTAATACGGAACGCCGTGCTGCATCCCAACAGCCTCGTATCACTAGCAGTCAAGATGACAGGCATCTTATCTGCATGACTGTAATGGATTGTGCAGCCACATCATGATCCCTGAGTCTTCAGATGGGGACGTTTGCAAGACAACAACCATCTGCACGAACAGTTCGACGACGTTTGCAGCAGCATGGACTATCAGTTCAGAGGCCATTGCTGCAGTTACCCTTGACGCTGCATCACAGACAGGAGTGCCTGCGATGGTGTACTCAACGACGAACCTGGGTGCACGAATGGCAAAACTTCATTATTTCGGATGAATCCAGGTTCTGTTCACAGCATCATGGTAGTCGCATCCGTGTTTGATGACATCGCGGTGAACACACATTGGAAGCGTGGTTTCGTCATCGCCATACTGGCGTATCACCTGGTGTGATGGTATGGTGTGCCATTGGTTACACATCTCGGTCACCTCTTGTTTGCATTGACAGCACTTTAAACAGTGTTCGTTACATTCCCATGGCTCTACCCTTCATTCGATCCCTATGAAACCCGACATTTCAGCAGGATAATGCACAACCGCATGTTGCAGGTCCTGTTCGGGCCTTTCTGGATACAGAAAATGTTCAACTGCTGCTCTGGCCAGCACATTCTCCAGATCTCTCACCAATTGAAAATGTCTGGTCAATGGTGGCCGAGCAACTGGCTCGTCACAATACGCCAGTCACTACTCTTGACGAACTGTGGTATTGTGTTGAAGCTGCATGGGCAGCTGTACCTGTGTATGCCATCCAAGCTCTGTTTGTCTCAATGCCTAGGCATATCAAGGCCAGAGGTGGTTGTCCTGGGTACTGATTTCTTAGGATCTATGCACCCAAATTGCGTGAAAATGTAATCACATGTCAGTTCTAGTATAATATATTTGTCCAATGAATACCCGTTTATCATCTGCATTTCTTCTCGGTGTAGCATTTTAATGGTCAGTAGTGTAGGTGTTCGTTCTTTCCACGAACTACATGAGATCGGATTAATAGAGAATTGTGAAGGTGGTTCGATGAACTCTCTGCCAGGCACTTAAATGTGATTTGCAGAGTATCCATGTAGATGTAGATGTAGAACAATTTCAACATTAGAAACAAAAAGTTAGAGTAAGTTAACAATCATTTACAATTAAATCATGTATCATTAATAATTAACTAACACGATACATATAAAACTTACTTACAACAAACATTACAATATGGTGGATGCACTTCTCTGTTACTTTTGTCTACATAAAGAGTTTGCTTCACTCTCGCTGTCTTTACTATGTTACACATATATACATGTATAATTCTAATTCCATTTCTCTTTATGACATAAGAAGACATGCATTCACAGCTTAAATGAACAGAATACCAGTAGCTTCTATAACAAATTCAAAACTGTGTGCTTCTTGTTATTAGTGAAATTCACGCTACCAACATACGATGGTACCTTACGGTTACTGCTAGTGTAGTTCCACTCTTCTAAACAGCATCCCATAGATCAAACGAGTTGCTTCTTTACCTGCAGTTACATTTTAGATACTTGGGCTGTGCATGGCTCTGCTTAAAAAGAATAGCTCAATATAGCCATAGCGTGGAGCCGCTTGCGTCTGCTTTCATGCCCAACAGCTAATTCGCTACAGATAATAACCTACAGCTGTGACACTGCAGTTAAATAATCTACCTGTACATTGGTTATAATTGTGAATTAATTAAATACACAGAAATACAAAATAAAATTTAAATGAGTAATTTAATAACAAGGGTTCTACTCTTACGTCTCTAATTGATGTAGACGATAGAGATTTACATTGAATAATGTTTAGAAAACATGTCTTTCATGCTATGAAATTTGTTTGACACTATAAATCAACTAACATTTTATCATACATTTCACTCTTTTACTGTATCTGATCGGACTCTCAAAGAAAACTGAAACAACTTTGTGCAGAATTCTACCAATTAAATCTCATTTATAACTAGGCAGATAGATCAATCATAAATTCAGAAAATTTTCAGTCTTATTTGCACTAAAATAGTATTTACCTGAAGACTTTATTCTGATAAACTTATTGCGAACTTATCTCTGTAATTTAGCATGTATAAATCTATTCAAAACTCTTCTAAAAAACATGTGCTACATAATTAAACTACATAATAGCCCCCAGAAACTTAGGTTATACTATGCACATAACCCCGTGTTCTACTCTGACAAGCAATTAAAATTTTTATGAGGTCAGATGACCTCCATGTACCAAATTTTGTACAAATTCAAGCAAACTACATCTAGTACATGAGAAACCTATCCAAAATAATACAATAATACATTTAACTAACCCCTTGAAATTTCACCCAGATTCTTATGTACAATACAAATTACATTCATCACTTACACAAACTAATTACTGTCTGCCAACCTGCATGCACCAAGAGTAGTGTGGCCAATGTGGACACTTTCCTTGCACTAAGTTGTGCCTCCATATGTTTTACGTACAACTTCATTTTCCCAAGTTCTATCTTTTACATCGAACACAAGTAGCCCCCAAAATTTCTTACATACTACACATGAAAAAATACTTATATACATACTTGCATTTATGCACAATCCCTTCCTTGGTTCACAAGATGCAACTCTGCCACCTTGCCTCTTACAGCATTTTTCTTGCCAGTGGAGTACCTTTTAAATCTCACCTTTTTGCGTTTTTCGAACTGATGAAACTTGAGGCTTCTTTTCCTCGTTTGTCAACAGGATCTTACATTTAGAAGCAAAATTTGTGACAACACTGGAACACCATTTTTAGTTTAGAGAAGCACACATTTTCTTTCCCAACTGTCAATTTCATCATCGTCCTCAAACAAGTCATTAAACAATTCCTTTACCTCGATTTCATCTTTCCCCCCTTCAAGATTTCTTGTTACTTTAAATTTCTCCCATGCCCATCAGTGATGCAATAATGACTTCAGTACTTTTCCATATCATATCTAGTCATTAAGAGAATATTCACTTTCCTCCTTACCATACCATCCTTGTACTAACATCATCTCCTAAACAAATATTACCCTACTACCCATTTCCAGTTCTTCCAGTCTGCCTCTAAATCATCTGTAGCATATAGATCTTTTGTCAAATTTGTCATTTCATCATCATCTTCAGAATCAAAAATACTTTCTTCATCTTCTGAATTAATGATTTCACTAGCTGCAATATTCTCGCAACTAATCACTCAACTTCATCTCCCGTACAGGAATCCTCACTTATTTCTGCCAAATCGCTACATTACTTTCACATTCAATCTTCTACATCGACTCTTAATTCATGCTTTCATATTGAGCCATCGGTCCATTTTCATTAACATAAATAAGTGCACAAGTTCCATCCTTCGAGATATCCAAATCAGTAGTTTCAACTCTCGCAACTTCAGCACCTTTAACAATAAATCACTCACTTCTGCCGATACATAATAAAATTCATCACCAGCTAATGAGACTATTGATACGCCGACTTCATAGATCTCTTCATCTACTTTCTCCGATACAAAATCATCTTCATTACTTTCACTTGAGTTATTATCATTGTTGCTACTGACGAGAGTCTCATCAGAATTCATCATACATTCCAGCTCCACCAAATTCAGATTTACCTCTGATTACAGAATTTTCTCTCATACATACATTCATTCCATCATTTACTTTCTTTTCACTAAATGAATTCTCCAGTCACATATCATCATTATCATAGCTTTTAATGTATTTTACTATATTTCTTGCTCCTTCTTTGTTGTTGCTTAGCTTAAAATTATTCCCTTCTTTATTTTTATTTCTTATAACCTCCATCTCCAATATTTGTGGCTTCTTTGCCAAAATATCAACAGCCACAGAATTTTTAAAGTAACATGTACTTTTCAATGCCAGTTAATTTCACAATATCCAGACCTGAGATGCGGCGATCTCTTTTAACAATCTCTTAGACTGACATTGCATTTCGTAAGGCTTCTGCCCCTCAGATCTTCTTTCCTGGTTTCTTTCCATTGTGAGAATTCCCATTTGAAAATTATAGTTACCATTGTGGTGACAATTATTTTGGTGATTGTTGTAATTCCCATTCTGGTACTCATTTCCCTGTCTACTGTTCTCATTATGTGGCTTGAATTTCAGTGCCTGTTCAAGTTTCTCAATAAAATCTAAAAGGGAATCTGTCGGACTATGAACAAGATCCCATTGTAAAAATTTTGGTAATCATCTCTTGAATGTTGTGAACTCCATCAGTATTCCCAGTGGATAATTTATATGCATCAGCTTAGCTAGTTCAAGTAAAGAAATACTCTGCATTGACCCACAACTGTGTTTGAAACTTGGCCCATTTAGGAACTCATTCTGTAGTTGGGTTTGCTTCATTTCATCCAGAAGTTGTTCAAAAAACAACTATCAAACAGTTCATAGGCAGTAAATGAAGCACTCTTTAAATCTACCCATTATTGTGCGTTGCCCTCAAGCTGACTTCTTGCGAACTTAATTTTTGCCATTTCCATTCCTCTCAGAAAACTCTCTACATGCACCAAGAAAATCTACTGGATGGTATTTTCCATTGGTTGTAAAACACTTTGCCATTCTTGAACTAACCCAGTAGTAGGACGATTCACTGCTAAAGAATTTAATTCTGCCCATACATCTTTAATCCCCTGTTCACTCTGCACAGCTTCTTTATTTAATCCCGACTAAAAATGTTCTCTATTTTTATGCACCTCCTTTCCACATTTTACAACTCTATGTCACAAATTGTTAACCAATGTAGTGGTCACTTCCTCAAACGTGAGACCTGAGTTTCTCCTGGTGTATACAATTTCCAAACAACTTACAGGAATTGAGCCAGTTAATATCTACAGCGACCGTCGATACTTCGATGGGAGTACACCCTGCCATTTTCAGGGCAAATACTGCAACGGACAGGTGATGTACAAACAAATTTAAAACCTTGGTTCTTGGAGTAATTCAGGAAAGATAACACACACACACTGAACACTAGTGCCACCAAAGATGACCAAAGTCAGAGATATTGATAGTGAAAAACTACGAACTAGCAAGTGAGATAACATTCATTCTGTCCCTCTGTTTTTTTGGCAAGAGAGAAAGAGTGAGTGAGAGAGAGAGAGAGAGAGAGAGAGAGAGAGAGAGAGAGAGAGAGAGCAGGAGTCCAGTCAGAGTTTAAACAAAAATCTCCATTCCTGTTATAAGGTTGCTTGCTAATTTAATCTGAACAGCTTCCTTAATAACATAGTCCCAAAAGCTGGACAAGCCTGCCAATATCTCGGTATTGCCATATAACATAGAATGACTAGTATCCAAACAATGTTAGGCAGTAGCAGATCTACCTGGCTGCTGTAATCACGTGTGCTGTTTATGCTTAATACATCGGTCCTGCACAGTCCTGATAGTCTGACCAATCTATGCCGTGCCACAGCTACAAGGAATGCGATATACACCCGCCTTACGCAAACCGAGATCATCCTTAACAGAATCCAAAAGTACCCTAATTTTAGATGGAGGTCAAAAAACACATTCCACATCATATTTCTGTAAAATCTGACTGATTTTGTTGGGAGTGCTTCCTGTGTAAGGCAAAAAGGCACTAGACTCAGGTGTCGATTCGGTATTATCATCAGTCACCCAATGCACAGTTGGTCGATAGTGCAACGCTCATTCATCTGTCTTTCTGATGAAATGTAGCTTCAAGATGGCTCAGCTCAGCTGGCAAAGTCTCAGTGTTGGAAATGACATGTGCCCTGTGTACCAAGGTATGAAGTACCCCTTCATGCTGAGCCAGATGGTGACAGCTATCAGACTGATGTGGGTATACTTAAATAACAAGGGTTCCATTCGATCACCTGTAATTCATATAGGTGACAGAAAATTATCTCAATATCTTAGATGTTAATGAGCATCCTCTGATAACTGGCAGTCTTCATCCTAGTCAGCCTTGCCTGTCATACGGGCTACGCCATTCGCCCTCAAGGGCTAGCACCTGCATGACACCAGGACTATGTGCGCCACACGTCACCTGATCTACAATGTAGAGGAAAAAGTACGACTGTAAGCTTTAATGAATAAATTCTTGTTCCACTAATGTTGTGTCATTAGTGCCCAGCGTTCCAACTTGTCTGCTCCTCCACACTCCATGCTCTGTCTTACTGAAAACAGCAGAGGTGCCAACCCAGGCAGCATAGTACTATTATTTCATCAGGATTCATTTTAGAATATATTTTTAAGGCAGATGTGTCAGATATAGTGTGCATGCATGTGAATTTATGCATATTTTTTGCCACATCAATTGTATATTTATAGTCATGAAGAGAAAATTTAAAAGTCTTGAAAATCAACCTGAAATCTGAAGTAATATCATTAAGTGATTTTTGACAATAATAAATATGATTACACATTATATTAATCATGAGATATGTGAGGTGTATCACTCAGATATAATGAGTGATTGAAAAGAAAGTGGATAAGATTGTAAAAAACCATGAAGACAAACATCTATGATGAGCAGAAGGCTCTGCCTTGTCACACATAAGAATGTGCTAAAAACATTACTTGGTGTATATTTGCACTGGCTATAAATTTTTGAAAACATACAATTTACTCACTGCAGTTTGAATTATTGCAAATTTACAGGTTTCTGTTGCAGATCTCCAATAAAACTCTTGTCTGGAAGAACGACTGAGTAACTTTTGAGAACCAGTTTTTAAGGTATACGGCCAAATGTAAAACTAGTATAAGATTAATATGAGGGAGATTAAAATGACAGTGGAACATAGAAGCTTTTCTTTCCTTTTTGACTAAACTTAATACTTTTTACTATAGGTAATTTGCAAAGTATCATGCTAGCATTACAGATCATTGATTTATTTGGTTCTCCAGTCGTTAACAATCTGTTGTGTTTTCAAGTGCATCAGAGCTGAGTAAATGTGGCCTACCATATGTAATTATCACAGGACTGTACAATACAAATAGTTTCATACTACCCAGCATCTTCACTGACCAAAGGTCAGATAAATAAATGAAGAAGTACTGTAGCTGTAGAAGAGTAATTTCCAGGAAAAATAATCAGCTTCAGACCCACAGCAATATTCTCTTTGGAAACAGTGGGCTACACAATGAAGTTTCAAGTTGTACGTAACTGTAATATATATTTTCATTAAATACTGTATTTATGATACTATATATGCGCTAAATAAATGAAAACTGCCAATAAATCTTTAAAATATACCATCATATTTTATTATTTATAAATGCAATCTCTTTTCATCTTGCTCACAATTCTGTATTTTTCATTTGAATATAATAAACACTTCAGGTAAGTAGAGTGTACTGTTTTGAATTTAACAGCAATAGTGATGCAAATTTTGCAAGAAAATGTTGTTACAAAAATGCTTTTAAGCCCAAACCCAATGTGAGCTTCAATATTTTTGGAATCATGCCCTTGAAGTAACACCTTGGAACCACATCAAAGCGACATTTACCTTTCAAAATCATTATGGTGTCTCTCAAATTACAAAATATTGTTATGATATTCTTGAATTAACGAATTACACAAGTAAAATTGAGGTCACTCTTATAAACTATTACATTTCATTCACAGCTTACATCATAGTCCAGCAGGATTACAATTGTAATATATTCTGATTAAAATTATGTTTCTGTGCACAATGTACAGCTGCTCTTCCTATGCCGTACGTAAGATAATGTGAATCCCTGATTCGGTGTAGACTGGTCCACTAAGCTCGCTCACTCTAAGAGCAAATGCAGCCTCTTCAAATGGTTCCTGCATAACACCTCGACCAAATGTGCCCAAGTATCCACCCCTCTTTGCTGAACTGTAGTCTGAATACTTCTGTGCCAGTTCTGCAAATGATGCCACTCCTGTTACTATACACTCAATAAATAACCTGATGAGACATAGTGCATGCTTTTTGGAGCATGTAATTTTTTTCTTTCTCCAAGAAGACGGCCTCCTTGAGTTCTTATGCTTCACAAACAAATGACTGCATTCAACTTCTTCTGGGCCACTGCTTGGTACTGGGGCAGCAGGTCTGCTTGGAGGATTCCACTGGCTCTCATTAGTAAATTTATTATAGTAGTAATACTGTCCATATTTCTTGCTCAAACGTTTTCCCCATCCTGGTGGTAGTTCTTCCTGTTTCATAATGAATCTTAGAGGTAATTAAATCCCTTGTGGAATTAGTTGTAAATCTGAAACACAGAGAACAATAGCATGGTGAATAACCACAACACTCACAAACAGTTACATATGAGGTCAGAAATTAACAAAAGTGTGGAATATAGGACAATATATTTGATACCTAGTTCAGGAAAAATTCTACTAAGAATAAAGAATAGATGATTGCAACATATCATTGAGAGCAAATAAGATGAAAAAACAGTTCAGCTTCAGAAGGGATAAAGGTACAAAAGATGCAATTGGACTGTTACAAATAACTGAGGAAGATAGACGTTTTTGTTGACTTGGAAGAAACCTTTAATAGAGTTTGATTGTATTTAGGTATTGTGAAGCAGTTTGAAGTTAACTGGAAAGAAAGGAGACTGATAAGCAAACTGTGTATGATACAACAACTAAAAGTAAGGATAGGAGATGAGATGACAGAAGAGATTAAAGTTGAAGGGATGGTAGGCAAAGTTATGGCCTTTCACCAATTCTGCTTAACATCTGTTTAGGTCATTTAGTAGTAATAGTAATAGTAGTAGTAATAGTAGTAGTTATAGTAGTTGCATTTATACATGCATGGCTTTTACACAATCAGAAACTGTATACAGACATTTACGTACTTAAAGGTTGCTGACTTGCTTCCATTATATTGACAATACCCCTATGATCAACTCAGCCTTCCTCTTCAGGTATGTGGACTCCAACCAAACTCTGAACTATAGTTGACCTCAGGCTGCTATTTATAGCAAAGTTCAATCCTTGATGTGCAGTGTGCCCTTTCATGCTGTTTTGTTTTTCAGAACTCACAATATTTGGTGAAACACGAATTCTCTCAGCATTTTCCAGCTGCAGTGGATGTGATTGCCAGCAAGATTTTAACAAATTGGGACCAGGACCCCAACCGTTAATTAATGCATGGTTATTGGGTTCTTCGCTATCTTAATTTTGATACACTCCTTAATTATACTGTCATAGAAACTTGGTGTTTTCAAAACAATAGTGGTCTGATCATATTTTGTTTTATGATTATATTCAAAACAGTACTGTTGATTTATTTGGTTGTCTTATTTGGGTATGTCACTGATGTTCCTTCAATCTTTCCTCAATTGTTCTGATGATCTCCCCAACGTAAGACTTGCCACATTCACACAGGATGTGATACACTCCTGGCTTTCAGAGACCTAGCTCATCTCTAACATTACAAAGAGTACTGCTTATCTTAGTTGAAGGTGAGACGTATCAAGTTGGAATCTAACCACACTTTTACGTATCTACTCTCAAGAATAATTAAATTTTTTTTTCAGATATTCATTGTGTATCTAAAGCAGTTGCACACATAACAGGTTATATGTATGGGAATATGTCAAAATGTTATTTATGCAAAACCTCATTCAAACATATATTTCAATTGTTTATATTCCTGATCACAATGATAACTTGGCTTTAATATAAACATGAGGAACTAAAACTTACGGATAAATGAATTTATGATAATGGCATATGATTGAGAAACATTTTGAGCTCATCAGCAGTGCAGGAGGTATTTTTGCCACTCATTCGAATGCAGATACTCCCACTTTCCAGAACATGTTCTGTAATTACCTGTAATCAATTAACTTACAAAATAATTGACATAGAAGGTTTGGACCCTCAAAATGTCGATCACTTATTATGCTTTGATAACAGCAAGATTCTGAATTTTGACAATATAATTTTATTGCTGTATCTTTTCTGATTCAGACAACACTCTCACTATCTAATTCAGTTAATAATTAAGAATATGAATAATTTTGGATCATAATATATTTATTTTAAGGTTGTTGCCATACTCGTAATTAGGGGATTTCAGACGACCTGTAATAAAAATGTTCCATATGCTTTTGAAAATTAATAACATGAAACATTTTTATAAACCAAAGAATAGTAAAGTCTTAGAATCCATGCAGAATAGGAACATCTAAACCAGCCAAATTTCAAAGCATTATGTAGTTTCAGAATTCACGTTGTGTTCCCACACTAGTCTAAATAGTTACCCCTCCACCAAAACTGGCAGTCTGCACCTGGAAATCATACAGGTAACATCTCTTTGTCGGATCACATTAAGCTTGTGACTGACCAGTACATGAATATCATCTATATGTTAGTCTTTGTTAAAGTCTGCATTTCATAATTCTGTGTCGGTTAAGGTTATATTCTGTACCCTGAATTAATACACGCAACAAATGAAGAATATGAAACTGTGTAATATGTTTTTGTCTTAAAATCTTGGATGAACTAGTAAATATTAAACTTGAAATTGCTAATGATCCGCAAACTCCAATTATGGGACTGTGTTATAAATTCTGGTGACAATATTATCAGTTGTGTTTTGTGCACTGCTACTTTCATTGTCTGTCACTGTACATCATGCTGCAATGAAGTTTCATCGCTACTGTGATAAGATTTGCAAAATGAGGGAATCACATCCCTCTATCTGTATAAACTGTGAATTCTGAAACTGCCACTGGATGCATGAGCTCGACCAACAATATGTCCTGGGGCACAGCAGCCAACCAGCATGGATCAGCACAGATATAAACAACACAGCAAGTTGAGACAATGTGGCAATATACAATGTGCCTAGCAGATGATGTGGAGAGGGGGGAGGGAATAACAGTTGACAGTAGCATCCAATATAAAGACAACACTAGGTAACATGTTCCTGTTTATTCACTGTGATCAATCATTTTAGTCAGAATGAACAACTAAATCCTAGCAATACCAACACATTTTCCATAATGTGCATAACCAGTGGGAGGGGGGCCAAGCGGGTACTTCATGCTCACTATAAAAAAATTGAAAATAAATTCGTTAATTTTTGTTGACTCGCATTAAATCATACTTTTCAAAGAGATACTCATGTGTAAGTAGGGTGCAAAATCAGAAAATATCTTTTAGCGCACTCTCAGCAGTATCAGTAATGTGTGCTACCTACAGGACTGTACTTTATGCCCAAGGTAAAAAAAATTAAAATGTAAAATTCATTAATTGTTGTTAAGTTTTACACAAACATACCTTTTAAAGAGATATTGATGTATAAGTAATGTCCTGAACCTGATAATTTTAATTATGACACTCACTGGGGAAAGTGACATCTACTACAAAGACTTAAATTTATGCGCTAAGTTTAACTGAAAAATTTAAAACATTTATATAATCTGATAAAAGAATCCATTAAAAGCAATAAAAAGTTTCCAGAATTCTAAAATATAAAGTAACTGAATAGATAACAATATTTTCAAGAAGTGGGCCAAAATACCTCCCCTTCCACCCCTTTGGTGTTGCAAGGGTTAAAAGTAAAAGACAGTGTGTTGGGTATAACACCAGGTATGTCAGTAAAGGAAAATTTAGAGCTGGTAATAAAAAAGTTTAAGGGACAGTTGAAAGCCAGAATCAAAATACAGGAAAAGAACATGTGTACTAAAATAAACTAATATTATAGTGAGATAAGTAGTATCAGAGAGTGTTTTGACAGTATGTAATCAGAATAGAACAATAGTATGGAAAGTGTAAGTAATGAAGTGGATTCAGTGCAAAACTGTTTATTAGAGAAAAAGGAAAATGTAATAGAAGAGTTTAATATGAAATTTAAGTTATTTGGTGATCAAATGAAGTCAATGAAGTAGAGGCTGATGATATGGGATAAGTGAAAGAACTGTTAACACAAATTTTAACACATGAAAGGATATTCAAGCAGAGTGTGTGGAGGTAATGAGTGACATTCTCGACGCACGTATTATTGATGTTGATCTAGTGTTAGCACAGGCAGTTGTTGATGTAAATACTGATACATAAGAGACTAATAGCAATTAAATAATTTTTGACATAGTGTAAGAAAATATTATTCATGTACAGGATGTGGAGGTTCAATCAGAAAATTATTGCTATAAATATTAATGCTTTAGGTGATACTGAAAGAGGGTGTGTGCTTTTAGTAGATGAGCATACCTCACATGGGCTTCATTTGAACAGACTTGGGAAAAGGTTCCTAGCACAAAAAACTAATTGAAAGAAGCACAGGCAATAGTTTTACTAGAAATTCAACAGTAATGACAAAATTTGTTTCATTGCCAACCACAGAAAGGAAAAATAGTGGTTTTGTTCCACAGAAACACATTCCAGTAATAGCCAACACTCTGATAAGGTCTTTTTTAGGCTAAAGAACAGAAGAGAGCACAGTGTAAATGTTGTACCTTTTGATAATATAACTTGTGTGAAAACTAACATTAAGGAACTAGTTAAGAATACAATTGACAAGCTATATTGTTTAAAAATATTTCATCAGAATATAAGAAGTCTTTTGAATAAAAAAGAAGAGCTGCTGCTTTCACTGCAAGAAACAGCTGACACAGACGGAATTATTCCTGATGTGCTCTGCTTAACTGAACAAAACTTGGAACCCACAGAAATTAATCAGCTACATTTAAATAGTTATAAAATTGATTCTTCCTACTGTCGGAGCAACTTAAGACAAGGCAGAGTGGCAATTTACACATACAATACTATTAGGTCACAAGTTATAGATGCGCACTACTGGCCACTAAAATTGCTACACCACGAAGCTGACGTGCTACAGACACAAAATTTAACCGACAGGAAGAAGATGCTGTGATGTGGAAATGATTAGCTTTTCAGAGCATTCACACATGGTTGGTGCCGGTGGCGACACCCACAACGTGCTGACATGAGGAAAGTTTCCAACCGATTTCTCATACACAAACAGCAGTAGACCGACATTGCCTGGTGAAACATTGTAGTGATGCCTCATGTAAGGAGGAGAAATGCATACTATCATGTTTCCGACTTTGATAAGGGTTGGATTGTAGCCTATCGCAATTGCGGTTTATCATATCGCGACATTGCTGCTCGCGTTGGTCAGATCCAATGACTGTTAGCAGAATATGGAATCGGTGGGTTCAGGAGGGTAATATGGATCATCGTGTTGGATCCCAATGACCTCGTATCACTAGCAGTCGAGATGACAGGCATCTTATCTGCATGGCTGTAACGCATCGTGCAGCCACGCCTCAATCCCTGAGTCAACAGATGGGGACGTTTGCAAGACAACAACCATCTGCACGAACAGTTCGACAACGTTTCCAGCAGCATGGACTATCAGCTCGTAGACCATTGTTGCAGTTACCCTTGATGCTGCATCACAGACAGGAGCGCCTGCAATGGTGTACTCAATGATGAACCTGGGTACATGAATGGCAAAATGTCATTTTTTCAGATGAATCCAGGTTCTGTTCACAGCATCATGATAGTCGCATCCGTTTTTGACGACATCACGGTGAATGCACATTGGAAGGGTGTATTCATCATCGCCATACTGGCGTATCACCTGACGTGATGGTATGGTGTGCCATTGGTTATATGTCTCGGTCACCTCTTGTTCGCATTGACGGCACTTTTAACAGTGGACGTTACAATTCAGATGTGTCATGACCCGTGGCTCTACCCTTCATTCAATCCCTGCGAAACCCTACATTTCAGGAGGATAATGCATGACCACATGTTGCAGGTCCTGTACGGGTCTTTCTGGATACAGAAAATGTTTGACTGCTGCCCTGGCCAGCACATTCCCCAGATCTCTCACCAACTGAGAACGTCTGGTCAATGGTGACTGAACAACTGGCTCGTCACAATATGCCAGTCACTACTCTTGATCAACAGTGGTATTGTGTTGAAGCTGCATGGGCAGCTGTACCTGTACACGCCATCCAAGCTCTGTTTGACTCAATGCCCTGGCGTATCAAGGCCGTTATTACGGCCAGAGGTGGTTGTTCTGGGTACTGATTTCTCAGGATCTATGCACCCAAATTGCGTGAAAATGTAATCACATGTCAATTCTAGTATGATATATTTGTCCAACAAATACCCGTTTATCATCTACATTTCTTCTTGGTGTAGAAGTTTTAATGGTCAGTAGTGTATCTAAATACTGTATTGAACAGCAGTTTGAATGTTGTGCAGTCAAATTAGAGCTTAAAACACAGTTCCTGAACATAGTAACAGTTTACAGATCACCTATGGGAGACATTCAAAAATTTCTCTCTCAGCTAGAAACAGTTCTTACTAAACTTTATAGAAACAGTAGTAATGTCATCGTATGTGGTGACTTTAACATAAACTTACTCACAAAAAATAGCAACCAGAAATTATTAGAATCACTATTGTTAACCTTCAATCTGCTCCCCATGATCTCATTCCCAACAAGAGTATATGGGCACAGTAAGACCCTGATTGACAACCCTAAAACTTGCCAGCAGAAAAACAACACATGGCCATTGTAACAAAGTTAAACATGTTAGAACAATAAATGCTGAATCTACTTGCTTGTTCAGAAATAGTTTATGCCATGAACAATGGGAGGAAGTATACCAGGCTGACACAGAGAATGAGAAGTTCAACTCTTTCCTGAACAGTTTCTTTCCCGCAAAGACAGATTAAAATCAAACCAACCCGTAGTAAAAGGAAAGAGTGGCTAACTACTGGCATAAAAATATCATGTAACAAAAAGAGAGATATGTATGTACAACAGAGGACTAGTACAGACTCAGCAGTAAAGTTACATTACAAGAAATACTGTAAAATTCTAACTAGCGTAATAAAGAGTGCCAAAAAGTTGCACTATGCACAAAAAATTAGCAACTCAAACAATAAAATAAAGACCATATGGCACATCATAAAAAGTGAGACAAATAGGAACATAAAACCTGATAATAATAAACACAAAGTTGCAACCTCAGATTTCAACAATTTTTTTCTTTCTAGAGCTGAAAAAACAGTGAACCATAATAAACAGGCTCACACAGAAGCTATTGAACCACTTAACCACATGCAAATAAGCTCTAAAGTAGCACTTCATTTCAGAAGTACAACCCCTAAAGAAATTGAAAAAACCATAAAATTACTCAAAAACTCAGATTCCCGTGGATACAATGTCATATCAAGTAGGATTTTAAAATAATGTGTAGACTTAATCAGTTATATATTGTGCTATTTGTGTCACCAATCTATGGAAACTGGTGTGGTCCTAGATAGATTAAAACATACAGTAGTGATGCCAATCCGCAATAGTGGAGCAAGGGATGAAATATCCAACTATCGGCCCATCTCCCTGCTGTCAATATTCTCGAAGGTATTTGAGAGAATAGTGTATGATAGGATTTATAGTCACACTACACAAAATAGTGTCCTGGCTCCTACACAGTTCGGCTTTCGTAAGGGCTCCTCCACAGACAGAGCTATATTTAACCTAACAGATGAAATTTAGGTGAACTAAATTACAAAAGGTATCCGATGGGGATATTTTGTGACCTTGCCAAGGCATTTGATTGTGTAGATCACAACGCACTCTTAAAAAAGCTTCCACATTATGACATTAAAGACAAATCTTTGACTTGGTCAGAATCATACAGGAAGCAAAGGGTTGTCTTAAGGCGGACAGGTACAGCATTAAAATCAGACTTTGGAAATATGAAGTATGGAGTCCCGCAGGGCTCAATTCTTGGGCCATTAATTTTCCTGTTCTACATTAATGATCTACCAATCACAATTAACAACAGAGCAGAAATAGTAATGTTTGCCGATGATACAAGTATCCTCGTAAAAGGACCCAACTCCACAATGCAGGATAGAGCCATGACAGTCTCTACTCAAGTACAAATGGTTCACTGTGAATAGGCGGCCGAAGTGGCCGTGCGGTTAAAGGCGCAGCAGTCTGGAACAGCAAGACCGCTACGGTCGCAGGTTCGAATCCTGCCTCGGGCATGGATGTTTGTGATGTCCTTAGGTTAGTTAGGTTTACCTAGTTCTACGTTCTAAGGGACTAATGACCTCAGCAGTTGAGTCCCATAGTGCTCAGAGCCATTTGAGCCACTGCGAATAGCCTAACATTAAATCTTTCAAAAACCAATATAATACAGTTTCTGACAAAAGATAAAAAAATAAAGCTCCGGAAATACATGTTAACACTCACAAAATTAATGAAACCACACATACAAAATTCCTATGTATCCAGATAGACAGTCACCTAAGATGGAAAGAACATATTGATCAGCTGGTCAAGAAACGTAGCTCATTGTGCTTTGCACTAAGAGTTCTCCATCAGTTTGTAGAAAGAGAAATAATGTTGGTGTCATATTTTGCATATTTACATTCTCTTCTGGGTAAATGCTGCAGGTGTTGAAAAAGTATTCAGAATACAAAAATGAGCAGCAAGGCTAATATATAGGGTCCCTAATGGGACATCTTGCAGAGGTCTCTTCAAATCTCTCAGGACGCTTACCATCACAGGTCAGTATATTACTCACTGATGTTATTTGTAGCCAACAACAGGGAATTGTTTCAGAAAAATTGTTACATCCACATCCATGACACAAGACAGGTGAAAAATTTTCAACAAGGATCTGCAACTCTCACTAAAGTACATAGGGGAGTTACTGAATCAGGTATAAAGGTCTTCAATAAGCTCCCCATCAATATAAAAAAAGGAAATAAATAATGTACAGGTTTTCAAAAGGAAACTAAAATTATTTCTCATCGAACAAACTTTCTGTAAAATGAATGAATACTTAGAGCTATAAGGTATAAGAGTGGGTGGAACTGCCTAAGAAAAGCACTCCTCTAGAGATAAAGTGTGATGCTGTTACTTGTAGTTTAATTGAAATTGTGGTGATACAATGTAAATTTATCTGTTTCATTATGAGAAAACGTGAACTCCCATGTATCTCACTCTCTTGAGCATTCACTTAAACCTTTTCTTAAGGAATGCAGTTAAAATTTGTATTCAATTCAAACCATGACAACGAAGAAAATTTACTTGCTTATATACCGAGTGATCAAAAAGTCAGTATAAATTTGAAAACTGAATAAATCATGGAATAATGTAGATAGAGAGGTACAAATTGACACACATGCTTGGAATGACATGGGGTTTTATTAGAACCAAAAAATACAAGAGTTCAAAAAATGTCTGACAGATGGCGCTTCATCTGATCAGAATAGCAATAACTAGCATAACAAAGTAAGACAAAGCAAAGATGATGTTCTTTACAGGAAATGCTCAATATGTCCACCATCATTCCTCAACAATAGCTGTAGTTGAGGAATAATGTTGTGAACAGCACTGTAAAGCATGTCCGGAGTTATGGTGAGGCATTGGCATTGGATGTTGTCTTTCAGCATCCCTAGAGATGTCGGTCAATCATGATACACTTGCGATTTCAGGAAACCCCAAAGCCAATAATCGCACAGACTGAGGTCTGGCGACCCGGGAGTCCAAGCGTGACAAAATTGGCGGCTGAGCACACGATCATCACCAAACGATGTGCGCAAGAGATATTTCACGCATCTAGCAACATGAGGTGGAGCGCCATCCTGTATAAACATCGTACGTTCCAGCAGGTGTTTATCAGCCAGGCTGGGGATGATGCGATTCTGTAACATATCGGCGTACCTCTCACCCGTCACGGTAGCAGTTACAAAACCAGAATCACGCATTTCCTCGAAGAAAAAAGGTCCAATAATGGTAGATGTGGTAAATCCAACCCATACCAAAACAGTTATAGGATTTTTGGTAGCCAAAATTCTGCAGTTGTGGGCATTGACAGACCCTCGGAGCACGAAATGAGCTTCGTCGGTCCACAACATGTTACTGAACCAATCATCATGTTCCGCCATCTTTTGATATGCCCACACCGCAAATGCCCTCCGCTTCACTAAATTGCCAGGTAACAGTTCATGATGCGATGGATTTTGTACAGATAGCATCAGAGGGTACGCCTAAGTGCCAACCAAACAGTAGTGTATGGAATGCCGGTGCAATGTGCAACTGCATGAGCACTGCCTTCCCTGTGCATAGACGAACCCGCTGCAGTCTCCATTTCTTCCTGAACTGTCTCCGCAGCATTACGCCTTGTGCTCGGTCGGCCACATGGGGTCTATCGTCGAAACAACCCATGGCTTCGAACTTCGAAATGATTCTCGCCACAGCTGCATTTGTCAACGGACCTTTACCCATTCAAATCCCCTTCCTATGATGATAGGATCATAATGTTGAACTAGCACATTCCCCATTCTGATAATACAGCTTCACTAAAAGCGCCTTCCCAGGTAACATCAACATGCTGCGACTGCTGGTGCATCTGATTCTCTCTCTCATTACAGCTCCTTTTATACACGATTGTCATGCATAGTCACTGACGTTTTGCTGTCCAGCACCATATGTTGGACATTCTGTGTGTTTTTTTTTTTTTTTTTTTTTTTTTTTTTTTCCCTAATAAAACCCCATGTCATTCCAAGCATGTGTGTCAATTTTTACCTCTCAATCTACATTATTCTGTGGTTTATTAAGTTTTCAAATTTATACTGACTTTTATTACTTGTACACTGGCTGTATAATATGCAATCAACAGGACCAAATAAATAAATAAATAAAGAGCTTCTGAATAGAATACACGATAGTGTGAATGAAGGCCAGGTTGAGAGAGACTGTAGTATTTTGATGATTAGTAATAATGTAAATTATTTACCATTAATGAAATATAGTGCAAGTGATGTTAAAAGACTGTGTACAAGCAGTAATTAAAATAGTTGTCAAAGATAAGGAGCTTGTTAGTAAGAAAAACACGAAAAATTTGCAGTTGGCACTGAAGTCAGTGAAAGATAAACAGTAAAAGCAGATGTAGATAAGGTTGTAATGAACAGTGTGTATGTTGAAAGGAAGGGAAAATCAAAATAGATTGCCGATAAGTTGCCAACAGCAGCTGTTGTTAAATTATTAAAGTTTAAAGATGCAATATTGTGAGATATATGTGAAACAGTGATGTGGAGGGACCCTGGCTTTGTAGAAATTTCTTTCCTGAATGCACTTCTTCAGTCAACAGGTACATAAGTAGAGAAATAAATGAAATAACTGGCACTGACAATTGGTAAAGAATGACAAAGCACAAGAGTGCACTGTTTTGTTGTAATGACACCTCTAAATATTAAGAGGCAACTTGTTGAGATCCTACTTAAAAGTATGACATTTTATGCAGTAACATTCTCAATGAGAAATAATGGTAATAATAGAAATCTTCTAAGGAATAATTTGAAAAGGCTAACTGAATTATTAATTGGTATGATGACTTGCTACATATAAGCTGCTGCAAAATTTGTTTCAGTGACTCTATAATTTTTATATCCTATCTGATGTAATTGTTTTTCTTTTTTGGAGGTATGTTCCATCTATCCAACAAACTAAAGGCAGTTTCTTTATTGCCATACACATTCCACCTTCTTTATTTGGGAAACATTTTCAGTGGCCTGCAATACATGTTTCTGACATAAATTAAAAATTGCTATGACTTTCACTAACTCGATTGGTATGTTCAAAAAGGTTGAGTGGTCATATTTCAGAAGAGACCAACTGAGTAAATAAAGTAGCTTCCATTTTCATGTAATTTCCCTACATATTAGATTATAAATTTTCATGGTTATATTATACTATAAAAACTAAACTAAACTTCTCCCGAACAGGCCATGAAGGCCCAACAGTACCGACAGGCCGCTGTGTCATCCTCAGCCCATAGGCGTCACTGGATGCGGTATGGAGAGCCATGTGGTCAGCACACCGCTCTCCCAGCCATATGTCAGTTTCCGAGACCGGAGCCACTACTTCTCAATCAAGTAGCTCCTCAGTTTGCCTCACAAGGGTTGTGTGCATCCCGCTTGCCAACAGTGCTCGGCAGACCGGATGGTCACCCATCAAAGTGCTAGCGCAGCCCGACAGCGCTTAACTTCGATGATCTGACAGAAACCGGTGTTACCACTGTGGCAAAGCCGTTGGCGGTTATATTATACTGCTAGCTGTAAATGCAAATTATGAAGAACAAATGCAAATGATGAGAAAACAACTTTATTACAGGTAGAAATATAAGAACTCCTAATGGAATAATGTTAAAAATTTGTTTGTTTTTCCATTTTTACAAATGATGAGCACCACCTTGTCCATGGACTCAGATCAATATGTAGAGGAGGATTCACAGCATGGACCTACAGTAGGCAGTGAGAAAATTTGTGCTAGCAGTGAGTGAAACAATCAAGTATTGTAAATACTTTTTGTACTATCTATTATGATGATATGCTGTTGTATTTTTTTTTTTTTTTTTTTTTTTTTTTTTTAAGTTTTGTGAAATGATGACATGAAAAGGATGACCAGTGAAGTTGTTAGGTAAAAAATTATTTTAGGTACCACATTTTAAGGTGAACTTAAAAGTATTGTGAGGATACTACTTTTTTCAGGGTTTCTGAACAAATGCAGAAGACTCTTATAGGTCATTGAATTATCCAGTCAGCTGTTTGTTAATGACTGGCTGTCTATTTAATGAGGGGGTGAAGAGACATAGTAAGTTGAAATCTAATCTGTCTGTTATGTTTCTTACTCCCAAGAATAACTAAAATTGTGTTTACACATTTACAGTATATATCCAGTGCAGTTGCATATGTAATAGGTAATATTGTGCACTTCACAAAACAAAAATACATAGTATGCTGTGACCATAAAATCATCAAGTCACAGTTGGAATTGGTCCACTCATACAAATACCTGGATGTAACACATTGTAAGAACATGAAATGGAATGATCACATAAGCTCAATTGTGGGTAAAGCAGATGGTATTCTTCAGTTTATTAGTAGAATAATGGGGAAGCACACTCAGTTTACAAAGTAGATTACTTACAAATCACTCATGTGACCCATTCTAGAATATTGCTCAAGTGTGTGGAAGCTGTACCAAATAGAATTAACAGGGGATATTGGACGTACACAGAGAAGGGCAGCACGAATGGTTACAGGCTTGTCTGACCCACGGGAAAGTGTGACAGAGATGGTGATGAAACTGCACTGGCAGACTCTTGAAGATAGATGGTGAGGACAAGATTAGAATAATTACAGCATGCACAGAGGCATTCAAAGAATCATTCTTCCCATGCTCCATACATAAATGGAATGGGAAGAAAACCTAATAGCTGGTACGATGGGACAAACCCTCTGCGTTTGCAGAGTATGGATAAAGATGGAGAATATGTCAAATTGTTATTTATGCAAACTCTCATTTAGACTTATATTTCAATTCTTTGTATTTACAGAAACATGAGTAATTTAAACTTAAAGACATTTAAAATTATGACAGTGGCACATAACTGAAAAACATTTTGAACAAACCAAGAGCATAGGAGATATTAAACTTCCTGGCAGATTAAAACTGTGTGCCTGACCGAGACTCGAACTCGGGACCTTTGCCTTTCGCGGGCAAGTGCTGTGTCGGGCACACAGTTTTAATCTGCCAGGAAGTTTCATATCAGCGCACACTCCGCTGCAGAGTGAAAATCTCATATAGGAGATATTGTTACCACTCATTAACCACCAGCTGCCTACTTTGGTTTAGGGACCGATGACCATCGTAGTCTGGTCTTTCCACTCCCACAAACCAACCAACCAACCTACTTTGGTTTAATGACTGCAAGATTCTGAACTTTGAAAATATATTTTTATTCCAATAATTTTTCTGAATCAGACAGCACCTCTCACTATCTAATTCAGTCAACAATTAAGAATTTGAATAAATTCGGACCATAAAATATTTATTTCAAGATGGATGCTATACTCATAAGTAGGGGATTTCAGATGACCTGTAATAATAATGTTCCATTTGTTTTTGTGAATTAATAAAATGAAACATTTTTTAATATACCAAACAATAGCAAATTCTTAGAATCTGTGCAGAATATTAAAATCTATGCAAGCCAAATTTCAAAATGTTACATAGTTTCAGAATTCACATCATGTTCTTACACTAGTCCTTAAACACTCACCCCTCTCCCAAAATTGCAGTCTGCACGCAAAATTCATACAACTGTCATCTCTATTTTGGATCACATTACAGCCTGCAAATGACCAACACCGGGACATTACGTATATGTTGGCTTGTGTTAAAGTCTGCATATTGAGAGCATGATGTTCACAAATCTGTGTTTCTTAAAGTTATATTCTGTGTCTCAAATTAATACACACAGCAAGTGTGTTTGTGGAGAATCTGAAACTGTGTAATATGTTTCAGTCTTAAAATCTCAGGTGAACTAGTAAATATTAAACTTAAAATTGCTAATGACCTTATAACTCCAGTTAGAGGATGGTGTTATAAATTCTGGTGACAATACTATAAACTTTATTTTGTGCACTGTTACTTTCATGTGTCTGCCACTGTACATCATGCCCCTATGAACTTTTACCAATACTACAACAGTGTGCCATGATCAGGTGATTCTTCTTCCTTATTATTTGCAATGGAAGAGATGCACATTCTTTTACCCATATAAAATTTGAATTGTGAAACTGTTAACTAGCAATCAATGATGATAAAGTTCAATTAATGTGGGATGATCGATTTTTAAAATGGATTTCTTCTTTGGTCTACTCATTTGGTATTATCTCTATTAGCATTAATTTCCAGGGTATCATTTCAGTATTAGATAATGGACTTCAAAATTTGTCAAAACTAAGTCCAACGTCAAACAACTGGTAAGTGTACATCACGAAGGAGACTGAAATACACTAGATACCATGTTTCCACAGAAGTCTACCAATCTTTTTCAATATCAGGCCAGTATAAGTTATGAAAGTAATTTTTGGTTCTCTTTATTGATCTCAGTCACAACCTCTGCCCCACACATTCTTGATTTTGAATGTATCACCTGTTCAGTTTGATGGTCTGAGTACCCACTCCTTTGGAACACTATATGTGGATGTTGTAATTCTTTGGCAAGTATCTCATAGTCTGGAAGTGTTTGAGTCTATTAACTAGAGTCTTTATCACCAAATTTCCCTGTGACAGATGGTGATGGCTTGAGGTGTGGCAACAGAGATCAGTGTGTTGGTTTCCTGTATACACTGTGACCTAGTGATTCCTCCATTCTTCTAGGAGTGTACACCTCTGAAATGGTCATATGAGGTGTGCACTGTGGTCACAGTGACTCTCAATTATTTGATGGAGCAATTATCTGAAAATAGAATATTTTATAATGAAATTGGACCCTCATGCACTAAACTCATTTCATTTCACCTCTCTCATGCACTTTTTCAATCAATATTAGTATTAACGCATTCAAAATTCGAGACTAAATAAAAATTGTTCTGGAAACTTTTCAATGAGGAAACTTAAAAGTGATTCTGATCTAAAGACCTTATTTGCACTTTAAATAAATTAATAAGCTATTCATTTAATGAAATACACATTACACAAATATTTTGAGTTGTCTTCAATTGTTCATAAATCCATTCATTCATTATTTCTGCGCTCTTGGAATAAACACTATAATGTTACTGGCAACTGGCCAGCCTCTTCTTTTAAGGACAGTTGTGTTTCAACAATGACCATTTTTACTGTGGATGACTAACTTCTTCATTGCTGTTTGAAGATTTAGGAGACTGATCAATTTTGCTTCAGAATCAGTTTCATCACCATAGTCACTTACGTCACTTTCATACCTGAGTTCTACTGACAATGCTTCCCATATAGCACTTTCCATTAGTAAAATGGCATTCCTGTGTGCCATTTTCACATAAATGAACTTTGTGCTAAGTGACAGAAGAGGTACACAATGTGTACTCCCAGTTCACAATGAACCATCAAAAAATATTTCTGTTAAATTAGATGACAATGTCTCATAACTTCAAACGTAAATCCTCTGCTCGGTCTTACTCAATGTTGAACTTAAAGTGGTGGCAGCAGACTGTGTACACTAAGTGATCAAAAGTATCCGGACACCTGGATGAAAATGACTTACAAGTTAGTGGTGCCCTCCATTGGTAATGCTGGAATTCAATACGGTGTTGGCCAACCATTAGCTTTGACGACAGCTTCCACTGTCACAGGCATATGTTCAAGGAGGTGCTGGACGGTTTCTTAGGGAATGGTAGCGCATTCTTCACAGAGTGGTGCAATCAGGAGAGGTAACGATGTTGGTCGGTGAGGCCTGTCACGAAGTCGGCGCTCCAAAACATCCAAAAGGTGTTCTACAGGATTCAGCTCAGGACTCTGTGAAGGCTAGTCCATTACAGGGATATTATTGTCATATAACCACTCCACCACAGGCCGTGCATTATGAACAGTTGCTCAATCATGTTGAAAGATGCAATCGCCTGCCTCGAATTGTTCTTCAACAGTGGGAAGATGACATTCACCAGACATTCGCCATACCCACACCCTGCCATCAGATTGCCATTGTCCATAACTACTGCAGAAGTATCAGCATTCATCACCCCACACAAAATTGTTCCACTGTTTAATCATTCAATGTTTATGCTCCTTACACCAAGCGATGCGTCATTTGGTATTTACCAGCGTGATGTGTGGCTTATGAGCAGCTGATCGACCATGAAATGCAACTTTTCTCACCTGTACTGTCATAGTACTTGTAATGGATCCTGATGCAGTTTGCAATTCCTGTGTGAATGTCTGGATAGAAGTCTGCCTATTACACAATACGATCCTCTTCAACTGTCAGTGGTCTCTGTCAGTCAACACATGAGGTCGGCCTGTACGCTTTTGTGCTATACATGTCCTTTCACATTTCCATTTCACTATCACACTGGAAACAGTGGACCTAGGGATGTTTAGGAGTGTGGAAATTTCATGTAAAGACGTATGACACAAGTGACACCCAATCACCTGATGACGTTCCAAAACCCGTGAGTTCCACGGAGCGCCCCATTCTGCTGTCTCACAATGACTACTGAGGTTGCTGATATGGAGTACCTGGCAGTATGTGGCAACACAATGCACCTAATATGATAAACATATGTTTTTGGGGGTGTCCAGATACTTTTGATCACATAGTGTTTGTGCAGTGGTGCATGCAGAGTAACAAACAAAAAACTCCAGAGTCAGAGTGACCCTGTTGTATACTTCTATGGTTGACTAACATGTTGAGGAAATATGGTTGGTCCTCTTTTTTAAGTTTGATGATGAATTTTATATTGCGATGAATGTAGTTTAAATTTCCAGGAACTCTTGGAAACTCTTCCACTTCATGTAGCCACCACGTGTAGTGATAACAGACAACCCATTGCCACACCATCAGTTTTCTTATAATATTTTCCATCAAACAGCAAATAAGTAGATAACAGAATGTGACTAAAAGCTCTGTGAAGCAACTGTTGAACCTCTCGGTGATTAGTTCCAAGGAACCAGAAAGTTGAAGTCGCATAATGTGGAAAATACATCAAAACTGACCACAATATCTGTATTCCAGAGCCACAATTGACCGACGTGGTATGCAAACACAGTGGATTTGTAGATGTGGTGTTCATGCAGCCCCACGTATTTGCTGAGAGTGGATTTCAGGTAACTTCCTAGCTGGTAAGTAGGTGTGCCTAAATTACTAAGTATCGCTCTTCAAGGAATTTCTTTCTTGTGTATCTTAGGAAGACCAGATAGTCATGGTGGTACTGATACTTATGTTTTAAGACCCATTATGATGTTAGATGGTGTGATGAAGGAAGCTGGGATCTCTTTACTTCCTCTCTTGTTTTGACATCTCCCTCCATAAATTCATTTTATTTTCATTTTTGCCTAATTACCATTAACATGCATGAGTATAATCTGCATTTACATAAAAGAAAAAGTTTGACCCTCAGTCTTGTGAAGTATAGCACCAGGTCTAATTTTGTACTTATTTTTGTGTTTGTAATTAATTTCCTAATTTATTTTGACCATTCCTAGTTAATATTTTTTGTTACAGGGTGAAATCAGTAATTGTTTTGTGACTTAGATTCAATTGTTGACATATAAACAAATATCAATTCTGCACTAATTATAAACATTTGGAAGAAGAACTACTAGGTTTCTTAAAGTATTTATTTCCTCTATTCAAAAACATATTAGCAAAGCCCGCCCTTACTCAATTCCAAAAAATTTACCAGGTTTGTCAAAAGTATTGGTGGTATAACTATGTCTGTTAATTTCATTATTTACACAAATATTTAGGTCTAACATTTGTGATAGAAGGAACTGTTAAAAAGGAGGAATTTTTCGATGTATTCAGTTACTTGAATGAGTTTTAATTGTAATTTCTGTAACTTAAACATGGAACAATCTATAGTTTCAGTGCCTATTATTGTGAGGATATATAATGGACCAATTTTTGGTCTCAAGACAGTTATTCCAGAGTCAAATTTCAGATGGGAATTATGGATTGGTTAAATTAACAATAAATCAATTTAACAGTGGATTAAGTGTAACTTAAATAGGATGTGTGTTAAAACAGTTAATGACAATTTCTGTTCAATTTATTTGAGAAATAGTGTCACACGTACCGTATCATTCTGCAAGAACTGTGAACTATGTGGTTAGGTTTTTACTACTCATAGATGTTCAACAGCAAACTATTGTAGTAGTATGCTGATGTTCACTTGCAACCTATTAATGAGGCTTATCAACATTTACCAATAGTGAACTGGCCACATAATTGTGTAATATTGGGGGGTTGTGAACAGTGAAAGTAACCCAGGTTCGAGTCCTGGTCGGGGCACACATTTTCAGCTGTCCACATCAAGGTATATCAACAATGTCTGTCGTCAGCTGAGGGTTTCAATTTATTATCAGTTATTCTAGAGAAGCTGCATGGTCATCAATGGTATCTGTTCTTTCGAGATCAGTTACTATATATATATATATATATATATATATATATATATATATATATATATATATATATAGTGCAGTTTTTGTTCACATAGTCCAAGAGTGTATACCATTTTATGTTTTGTTGAATCGATATACTGAGAAATTTTGTGCTCCCTGTTTTTTTTTCACTTGTTGTCCACTTATTTCTACAAGAGGATTAGCTGGTGCCCCATTCTGAGTGGTGAAAACATCCACTGCAACAGTTTTTTCCAGATTTATTATCAAACTGTTTGCATCAAAGTACTGTACTATCTTCTCTGTGATGGTCTTAATGTCATTTCCAAAGTTTTTGTTTGCTACTTCCTGTAATTCAGATGCATGTGTCATCTGCAAATTGATATAGCTCACTGTTTTTACAGTTTATATGTAAATCGTTTACATATAGTAAGAACAGAATTGGACCCAATATGGAACCTTGGGGAACTCCATGTTTGACCACTAATAAATTTGACTGATGAGTTTTGATTGTCCCATTTACTTCATGTGTTACGTCTATGAGCTCTTTTCTTTCATGGAGGTATGATTTAATCCAGTTATGTGCTGCTCCCCTAATACCCCAGTTCTGAAACTTATCTAGTAATTTATCATGCTTGATGATATCAAACACATCCTGAATGGAGTCCCATTACATGTGGAGTGCCTCAGGGCTCAATTCTTGGGCCACTATTATTCCTGATTTTTATAAATGATCTACCATCATGTACAAGCCTGCCGTGTAAATTTAAATTATTTGCTGATGATACCACAATTTTTATGAGCAGTAGAACAGACAACAATCTTGAGGAACTCATTAATCACATACTCTCAGATGTGGTTAATTGGTTCAAGGTGAATGGTCTCTCATTAAATTCCAGTATGACCAGCTTTATTCAATTCTGTACAAAAACAGAAAAAGAGAGAGAGATAAGTGTGACATGTGGTAATCAACCAATAGTAAGATTGGAAACAACAAAATTTCTTGGAGTGCACATTGACAAGAAAATGAACTGGTCTTCACATATTATTGATCTCTGTAAGAGGCTTAGCTCTGCTACCTACGCTTTACGGGTTGTCACTACATGTGTTGAACCTAACACTGCAAAAGTGGCATACAATGGCTATTTTCATTCTCTCATTGAGTACAGAATTATTTTTTGGGGCAACCAGCCACTAGCATGGGAAGTGTTCATTGCACAGAAGCGAGCTTTAAGAGTTATATGTGGATTGCGCCCAAGAGACTCTTGTAGAAATAGTTTTCGTAAACTTAAAATATACACAACTACATGCCAATATATTTTTTTCTCTCATGTGTTTTGTTTGTAAAAACATAGAGATATTTCAACCAAACAGTAATTATCATGAGCATAACACAAGGAGGAAGAATGACATACACAGCGAGCTCAGAAATTTGAGCTTGGCACAAAAGGGTGTCCACTACACTGGAGCAAAACTCTTCAATGCTCTTCCTCCCGAAATAAAGACAGAGATTCATAACAAGAGTAAGTTTAAGAAAGCACTAAAAATATTTCTGCTAGAAAAAGCTTTTTACAGTCTAGATGAATTTCTAACTAAATAAATTGTAATATTTTAATATTATATTATACAAGTTGACATAATGCCACTAAGAATGTTATTTAACCTGAGCTCTGTATCTGTGTGTGCTCTGTATCTGTTATCTGTAGTGTTTTAATATTTCTAAGAAAATATGTATTTTCTTTTTCTGTATTGCTGCCCAAAGAATTTACTGTATACATTTTTATATAATTATGTACTCTAATTTCTGTATATGCGATAAGATTATCATATTGTATTTGTAAAAAACTGACTTGTTCCACGTCCTTGTGTATCCAACACAGTTGAACCTATGGAACACGGAATAAATCAAATCAAATCAAAATTAATCCATAGACAGCTACCACACAAGGCAGACAAATGATGTATAACACATAATTACAGCACTATTACAGTGAGACATACTTCATCCTTGTATCAGACTGTATAATACATTGCCCAAATCCACAAAAATAATTATGGACTAAAACAACTTCAAATCAATTGTGAAAGATTACTTGGTCAAGCACTACTTCTGTACAGTGAGGAAGTATCTAGAAAAATAAAACCGTAGCATCAATTAAGACTGTATTTGTAAAGTGTACAACTTAATAATATATTTTATTAAAGACGATGTGTGCAAAAGTTCAGGAAACGCATACAACATTAAGAAATGCTGGCATATATTTTGTACACTGTGCAGTTCTAGATTCACAGGAACACTAAATTCAATAAACAAAAGATTAACTGTGAAAAAGCTTTGTGTGAGATTTATTCTGGCCACAGTGACCAGACACAATGGCCGTGTGTGTGTGTGTGTGTGTGTGTGTGTGTGTGTGTGTGTGTGTTTTCTACTTCAGAAGAAGGCCCTTTGACCAAAAGCTAAAATGTATAGTGGTCTTTTTGTTGTGCCTGTCTGCGACCCAACATCTCCTTGATGAGTAACAATCTAGTCTTTTCATTACATTATTATTATTCCATCCTGGATTTTGCATGTACTGTATTTGTTTTATGTTACCTGAATGCATACAAAAATTGTTCAGCAATATTTGAATCATTTAAAAACAATCCAACTAATTTTGTTTGGTGGCTATTATTAGGGAGAGGTACCAAAATATCTTTCAATGTGAGAAATGGAATATCATGCACAGCAGTCTGCAGAAGCCAGTGGTCCAGCACCAAAAGTGATGTAGATAACAATTAATAAAATTCTCTCACACTAACAGTGGCATCATGTGGTTTAAAATGCACAAGTTTTTGTCCAAGCACCGCTCAGGTATTGTAAAGTGGTGACTGACGTGTTTGCTCATGCTGTCCTTATATAGCAGCCCTTACCATCTGTAATGCCCCCAGTGCTCAGTCCAGCACTATATAAGGTACTTTTTCAGTCACACGAGTGCCATGCCCATTTCAGCTTTCTAATAACTGGGTCCTAAGCTGTGCTTGACTGCAGACCACCTCCTTTTCGTGAGATATTTTCAGATACTTTGATTCTGATTGCTCCTTTTATGACACTAGTTTAGAAACCATTCGTCCTTTTAGTAATAGACATTCCACTGAATGCAATTCAGTGCCCATTTTCCAGAGCAAGTTCTGCAACAGCTGATTTATCAGGATTCTAAGGCGGAACCATCTCCCACATTCCAGATGATGCTGTTCAGTAGTGTGTACAGTCTGTCCAACATAAAACTGTCCACATACACACAGTATTCTACATATTTCTGTCATTCTGAAGCCTGCATCATTTTCCAAAGGCCTCATGAGTTTAAAAATTCTGAAAATACTCTCAATAAAGACATTAGTCTTAGGCACAGATTGGAACCTGGAGATTGAAAGGCTGAATTATGTGCAGTAAAACATTACCTAACAGAGTCTGGACTGCATATCAGTGACATCATAGGTGGTAGCACCACTATAAAGAATGGCAGCAGCAACAACGTGAGTTGCCACTTGATAATGGCCGAGAAAGAGCACTTGCTCAAATGCTCATGGATCTTAAACCACTTAATGTGGCTGGGAGACTGTGAGAATTTTATCAGCGTATATAGCCACAAAATTACACATTTGAAGATAAAAATAGTTTTTTTAAGCATATGTCAGTGTTTTACGGAGTGTGAAAGGTATTCCTCACATATATTAAATTGTTAATAATAAAATAATAACTGGTAAATAGTATACAAGTCTTCTAAATCAGCTGGACTGAAAAGTATTGAAGAAGAGCACAATGTACATGTTCACAAAATATCTTTAGAAATGGGAAAAACAGGGTATTTTTAAGTATGTATTGTCTGAGGATCTGACCCATTTACCACATTTCGAGCTTTCTGATTTATGGTGATGGGTAAGTGAAAGTATATCTGGAGTGTGTACCTCCCCTATGCCTAATATATAGAACTTTTAAGCTGGAAAATGTTTAGGACCAAATAAAAATGTTATGGGTGCTGTAGATGAATATTAAGCAGACCTTCCAGTGTCATGCTCCAAGAATGGGATGGAATCAATGGAAAAGCATGGGGTAAAGTATAATGAACACAAAAATGTCTATTTCTTACCTGTGGCACACGACTTCAGCTATAAGATCATCGATTGTCAACTTGCACTCGTATAATATCCTGATGTAGATCGTGTGTGACAAAAAAGTGCGGTGAAATAAGTGAGCCACTAACATTAGCAGGTGTAAAAAATATGAAACAGTAGTGCCTGTGATATTTAGCAGCACAAGGCACTGTACCTTTTGGACACGCATGCATGTCTGAAGGAACATTGCATTGTACTTCTTAATAACACAGGCACTGGTATTTCATACTTATTTCCCAATGCCAGATGCTCAACTCACAAAAACCTGTTGTTCCTGAATGGGAATATACGTAATGTACAAGTGCAGGTTTGACACATGGATGACTTATAGAGGGCTTGGTAGCAGTGACTCTTGGGTGAACAGCCAAAGTGATTTAGGTGACCACTCGCATAAGTGGGAAATCAGGGTTCAAGTCCTAGTCTGGCACAAATTATCATTGTTATCATTCCAACATAAAGCCAAAAGTGGTTCATTTTTGCAACTGCAAATCCATTTCCTGTATTACCAGGTGTAACTGGGACATTTAGGCATTTCTAATGCTCTTCCATCAATTAATTGGCCAGATACTAAGTTTGTTTTGCTGACAGATGATACAAATGTTGTGATAAATAACAAGTAAAGTGATGTTTTAGAAAGAACTGTGAATGAAATACTTAATAACATTTATAAACAGTTTGTAGTCGACTCTCATTAAATTTTGAAACATTTCCAAACTTATAAGAGAGCTCCATGTAGCATATATATCAAACACGAGACCATTAAGAAAGAAGAGGTTCACACCATTAAATTTTGGGGGGTTACCGTTCAACAATAAACCCACCTAGGAGGCAAACGGCATAGAACTACTGAAATTACCAAGAGAATCATCATCTGCAAAGCAGATGTCAGACATTGGTAACATAAAAATAAATATTCTGGCATATATTGCTCACTGTCATTACAAATTGCCATACTATATCATATTTTGGAGTAAATTCTGAAATCAAACTAAGGTTTATCAAGTTGAAAAGTGAGATAATGACAAATTATTTGTGGTGTAAATTCCATAATGTCCTGCAGAAAACAGTTCAAAGAATTAAGCATACTGTCCGGAACCACGCTGCTGCTACAGTCGCAGGTTCGAATCCTGCCTCGGGCATGGATATGTGTGCTGTCTTTAGGTTAGTTAGGTTTAAGTAGTTCTAAGTCTAGGGGACTGATGACCTCAGATGTTGCGTCCCATAGTGCTCAGAGCCAATTAAGCATACCACCTACTGCGTCTCAGCATATTTATTTCTCAGTGAAATTTGTTGTAAATTCACTTCTGACCAAAAAAAAAAAAAAAGTGAAGCACCCAGAAGTAGAGAAGAAAAAAATGAAAATTTACAGGTTGAGATGGTACATGGTGTTATTTCAGCTATTACAAAATTGAGTCAAATTTACAAAGAACCTGGCAATATGAGCCTGCTTATAAGTATGAAGTTGCTCTCCCTTTGGCCTGGATTTCTCCTGAAAGAAATTAGCTCATATCTGTTGTAACTAGTGCTTGATATCCTGGATACTGGCAGTAGGATGGAGTTGATGTCTGAACTGGTCCCACACTAGTTCTACCATTGACAGATCAGGGGAACTCTCTGGGCACAGGAGTACGTCAGCATCATGTAGAAAGTTCATAGACACCCTCACCATGTGTGGATGAGCATTATCCTGTTGAAAACTGGCACCACAATACTGTCATTTGATAGGTAACACATGAGGGTGCAGGATGTCTGTGATGAACCACTGTAGCATTGGAGTTCCCTCAATCACTTCCAGCCATGGCTGGAAGTCATATATGACAGCTCCCACACCATGATTCCAGGAATAACAAGGCTGTGCCTCTCGAAAACTTTGGATTGGGCCTCTCCCTGATCACTGCCACACTCATCGACTATGGTCATTCGGGGTAGTGCACAACTGAAATTTGTTGCTAAACACAGTGGGATGCCCTCAATTACCAGCCAATGTTTCCCAGTGATGACACCACTCCAAGTGGAGCAGTTTATGTAGTAGTGTTCACAGCAGCCTACATATAGAAAGGTGCTAGCCTCTGACCAATGGTGTGGGATGGCTCATAATGTTGTAGGGAGTTCATAATTTCTTCCTGTATGGCAAATGGAGATGTGACGGGGTCATGATATGCTTGTTGCTCAACATGTTGATCCTCCCTTCTGGGGTCAGACATGGTCAACCAGAAGTCTGAAGAGGAGTATGCCTGCCCAGTGTTCCCATGCAGTCCAACATCAAAGTGCTCCACAAATGAGGATCTTGCATGATTTGACCAGCAGTCACATGAAAACCCACAATGAATTTTTCTCTAGTGGAGAGATCTCAAAGGTGATCTACTCAGCTCTGTGACACCAACTCAAAAGCTGATTGAAAATAAAGCTATGAAACTGATGCACATGTCACCAGAGTTGTGTTACATTGAAAGGCTAGGTCGCACATGATGTTAATTTATTAGCAGCAAAAGCATCACCCATTATTTTTCAGGTTAGAAAGTGAGATGCCTGATGTATTATGACTACATATCCCATTCTTTCCAAGGTTTCTGAACAATTCTATAGGATTTAGATCTAGATGATATAACAACAGTAGAAAGAATACTATTTTCTCAAAAAATAGGATTTAGATCTAGATGATATGATGGCAGTAGAAAGGAAATTGTTTTCTTGAAAAATTTTGTCACTAGAATAAAATGAAGAAGGTAATCACTCCTTAATTAATATAAAATGTTCTGCGTTGCTTGTCTTTATGAATTTTAAACTGTCTCTGATCATTTCTACACTATAGTCCAATGTTCTCCTTTTACAGTAAGAGGGGAGAACTGAACATAAAATGAAACTCAGCTCTTACAAAAATCAAGTATTGTCTGACATTGTTGTTTGACAATAGTCTTCAAAACTTATTAACAGTGTGTTGGTGTGTTATTGTTGTTGTTGTTGTGGTCTTCAATCCCAAGACTGGTTTGATGTAGTCTGTCTTGCACAAGCCTCTTAATCTCTGAATAACTACTGCAAACTACATCAGTTTTAACCGACTTACCATAGTGAAACCAGGGTCTCCCTCTGCAATTTCTACCTCCATAATTCCTTCCATTACCACACTGAGTATTCTTGATGCCTCAGGATGTATCTTACCAATTTATTACTCATTTTAGTAGAGTTCTGTCACATATTTCTTCTTCCCCATTTCAATTCAGTACCTCCTCATCAGTTATTCAATCTACCATCCAATTTTTAACGTTCTTCTGTAGCACCACATTTCAAAAGCTTCTACTTTCTGCTTTTCCAAACTGTTCATCACCCACATTTCACATCTGTTTCCATACAATGTAACACTTCATAAAAATATGGTCAGAAAGGGATTTTTAACACTTAAATTTATATATAATGTTAAAAAATTTCTCTTTTTTCATACAATTCTTCTTGTTATTGTCAGTGTACGTTTTATACCCTCTCTTGTTTGGCTATTCTCCATTATTTTTCTGCCCAAACAGCACAACTCGTCAACTACGTTTAGTGTCTCATTTCCTAATCTAATTCTGTCAGCATCACTTGATCTAATTTTACTACATTCCGCTACCCCTCTTTTTTGTATTCATCTCATAACACACTATCCATTCTGATCAAATGCTCTTCCAAGTCCTTTGCCATCTCTGACAGAATTATAATCTCATTAGCAAACTACAAAGTTATTTCTTCTCCCTCAACTTAATTTCCCTTTCCAACATTCTCCTTGGTTTCCTATTTTTACCACTCAAAGCACAGATTGAATAGCATCAGAGAAAGTCTACAACCCTGTATCTCTCTCTTCTCAATCACTGCTCCCTTTTGTGATCTTCAACTTTTATAACCATATTAACAATACGATGATGGTATTTTCACAATATTCACTTACAGTCACTTTCCTTCACATCCAGCCCAAAAATACAAATCTCTTTCACTCCCTAAACATTCCCATTACTGCCACACACAAACACACACTATCCATTCACAAAGACCTTTCAATTTTATCACACTCTATCAATTCAAACTGAAATATCTGTAAAGCACTTACTGTGGCTTTGAATAAATGAGTAGGTCCTATATTCCCCAAAACATTCCCCACACTTCTCAAAGTAATACTCTACTTCCCACATAATGATGTGTCCATTCTCCATGTACTACAAACTTTATTGCTACCATTGTACAGCTTTGAAGTTAGCATGAACCAACTGGACACTCATATGAGTGACTAATGCATTATGACTAGAACTAGGTCAACCATCCCAGTAAAGGTCATTTTGCTCAGTATAACATCAAACACTCAAACAAATATGACAAAATCCATGTTCCAACATACTACCTTCCATGTCTCCTACAATACTAATTCTCTTGGCATTAATCATCAGTCTAAAATCTTATATCATGTCGCAACACAATGATGGCAGTCTCCACTAGTCCTTTTGCCGCGCTAGTCCTTTTCTCATTCTGAATCCCTTCTCTTATTTAGATCTCTCATCTTCCCACAGTTCTTAGTAGCTTCATATTTACCCTTGGCTCTTTCTTTAGTGGTTTTTAGTATCACTTCACTCTTTCTCTTCCTGTGGTATATCTACCTTTCTTGGACAGAGTTTTCTTGATGATTGCCATCACACACACACACACACACACACACACACACACACACACACACACACACACACACACACACACACACACACACTCTCTCTGTCCTCACTAACACCCTCAGAAGCCCCTGTCTATGCATTCTGACTCACTCCTCTGTAGTACCCCATCAACTTTAAACTTCCTCACTCCTATGTGCTGTTCCAGCACATCAAGACTAAAGTGACTGGCGATGCTACACCCTAAGGTGTGTCAAGTATTCTCAAATATGCTGAGCACAACCATATACCCAGCAGAGGAGCTTTTCCAGGCTTGTATTGTATCTGTGTATTGTATGTTAACCGGGGACCTAGAAACGACGGAGAGGCTCTGTTCCCGCTACAGCCGCAGTGGTCCACAACCCCACGATGACTACTACAGTCCACTTCACCCCTCCGCCACCCCACACCGAACTCAGGGTTACTGTGCGGTTCGGCACCCGGTGGACCCCCCCCCCCAGGGAACGTCTCACACCAGACGAGTGTAACCCCTACTCTACCAGCGTGGTAGAGTAATGGTGGTGTACCCACAAGTGGACAACTTGTTTGCGCAGCAATCACCGACATAGTGTAACTGAGGTGGAATAAGGGGAACCAGCCCGCATTTGCCGAGGCAGATGGAAAACCGCCTGAAAACCATCCACAGACTGGCCGGTTCACTGGACCTCGACACAAATCCGCCGTGCGGATTCGTGCCAGGGACTAGGTGCTCCTTCCCACCCAGAAAGCTGTGCATTAGACCGCACGGCCAACCGGGCGGGCTTTCCAGGCTTACTTCAGAAGAGCTAGTATACAAAGACAATTAAAAGTGAATATCTGGAGAGAATTCAGAATGAAAAGACAATACTGCTTCTGAAGTATGCCTATTATAAATATTCACACAGAAGAATGAAACTAGAACAACAACACGTGGGCACAAAGTGTGTCAGCTGTTTCTCGTTTGGAATACCTGAGTCAGCTGAAACCAATTAATAGTCTATTGCCAGACAGAAGCTGAGGAAACTACTTTCCTATGCCTGTCTAGTGAGCAGTCTATCCAGCATCCAGCAAGGAAGCTGCAGGTATTAACTGCAGTACTCAGACTAGCACATTACTAATTATCATTTTTTTGCAAATCATTCTCAGTTTGGAAGAAAGTCTGGGTGAAAGAGCCAAATATTGCTGCTTAGGTTCATATGACATAAAATCATGTTTCTTAAAATGTACTAAAGTAATGGGTCTTTACAGAAAATGGTGTTCAAGAAAAATAAAGGTCGACTTCATTACTCTCACCTTTTTCCAAAGTAATGAAAAACCTTCATGGAGAGGTCTCAGAACAACTTAATGTTTCTGGGGACAAACAATGATTTTTTGGGCAACGGTAAAGTGGTAAAACGAGTTTACCAATAGTTTTTACATATTGGACCACAATATAATGCTAAATGACATAAATGATAACATTTTACCACTCTGGCTGCCTTTGGATAGAGTACGATGTTTACGTTTCCATTGACCACCTCCATAGCTCAGTGGTCTCCGTGTCTCACTGCTATGCCCAGGTTCCTTGGAGGGTGGACTGAAATGGGGTGCAGTCGGTCTCGTTGTGCTAATTGCTGAACTATTTGAGTCATAAGTTGCGACTCCAAGGCCAAGAAAGCCGACAACGACTGGAAGAACGCTACGGCAACATTGATGGCATATGCAATTAAAATTACGGGTGGGGCCATCCTAGCAACACGTTCTGTACAACGAATGACCTTTTTATTTGTTATATTCCGATATAATTATGCTGCACACAAGACACATAAAGTGACATAGACACCCATCCGATGAAAATAATGAAAGTGTCACATATCACTTAAGTAATACTCAGAGAGCAAGCAAATCCTGACAGGAAAAATATATAAAATGCCTTACGGCAGTATTTTGTAAGACATTAGATGAGGCCACAAGACAAATACCACTGAAACTAAGAACACTTAACTACAACAAGTATTTAGTAAATCTGTCTGTAAAAAATACTCACTGATATAACTCAACGGCTGCTAGTCCGTTAAAAAACGGATAACGATGATATTAATTGTATATAACTCCCAACACTCGTAAATTAGGCGTTAGCCTACACAATTAATATGTCTGGCAGCTCCGCTACAAAAATAATGGAATGTTGCTGCTGTCTGAAATCATCGTTGCCCTACAAGATTATTAAATCTGTCTGTAAAAAATACTCACTGATATAACTCAACGGCTGCTAGTCCGTTAAAAAACGGATAACGATGATATTAATTGTATATAACTCCCAACACTCATAAATTAGGCGTTAGCCTACACAATTAATATGTCTAGCAGCTCCGCTACAAAAATAATGGAATGTTGCTGCTATCTGAAATCATCGTTGCCCTACAAGAAGTGCTTTCTAAGTTGATCGTAGATGAACTAACCTCTATTCGTACAACAGATAGGTTAATTAAAAAATATTTTCCAATCCTATTCACGCGATGTAATTTCTAGAACTGTTAAGAATATTTGCGGTAGCCACTACGCAATGGCACAGTTCACGTATTCCGGGTGAGTTCAGAAATGTTTTTCTCCTGAACATTTTAGTTGCGAGATGCTTCACTTTCCTTATAACATGTGTAGGGCAAGTGATTTTACTTATGCCTGTGTAATAATAATATTCTGGCAACATAATTTTCGTTCTTTTTCCTTCGTAAGCAAATTATTTCAGATACTTTGTTGCACATCGTTCGAGAACAGTTGTGAACTTAGTCATCAGCTAGCATTATGCATTTCAGAAAATTGGAATCAATGAGCTTTCGCCAACAACATTTTAATACCAATACCACAAAAAACCGTTAGTGAGAAAGCGAATGATGCTATTCATTGTTGGGGTAATGCTTGTTGTGCCACCAAGCATAGTCGAATTCAATTACACAGCAAAAAGTGGCACCACTGTTGTGACGCCAACGAAAACTATATGTTAACACATGCAACTGTCGTGTCTTTGCAATTTACCACGAGCGGAGACACCACTTTAGTTGTATATGTGAATGTGGCGTCATTTGTTGTCTGATAGAATGGTAGTAGAATGTTAGCCATTGGATATAGATGGTATGCAAGTTGATTAATAGATGTGTGTCTGGAACTATTTAGAAAATCTATTTAAAGTTAGTCGTAGATTATTTAAACAAGTTGCTACGATAACTGCTAGATCATATAATTGGGAAATTCCACACCACCTCAAGACAAAGGAATTATACGCCAAATTTACACTGATAGCCATCGAAAAAGCATCTCTGTTTCTTTCGTGAAAATATGAACTTAGATTATTCGGTGTTTGATAAGCCCAAACCTAGAGATACATTCAATTCTGTGGTAAAAAAACTTAAGTGTAGAAACAAACGAACATAACAAAGACGACTACATTGTGAGTATAGGTGGCGCCAATGGTGTATACAGAAACGAAAGCAAGTCAGCACTGAGAAGTTACAGAAAGTTATTGCACAATTACCCCACACCAATGTTACTGTAAAAAATGTACCAGTACTATATTACATTCTAGAGTGTTCTTGCATTAATAGAGAAATAGGGAATTAAAGTTCAGTGTTACAAAAATTAGGTAAAAAATTCAGCAAGGTAAAATTTATTAATTGTCAGCAAAATGAGCAGAGATGAACACACCCAGCATGGACTAGACACGAAAAGGAAAAGAAAATTAAGGTTAGTGGATGAAATAAAAGTTCTCTGTGCCCCATTCACCAACAAGAAGGAACGAATAGTATTAGGTATTAATACTGAGCTGTTTTAGAGAAAAGAACCATTACAGCAGTGATCAACCAGGCAAAGTATATGTACCGGTATGTAAACCATGGGCACTCAGTGTAATCACACACGTAGAAGATAAGTACAACAGCAAAGACAATTTTGGTTCTGGTCTCACAGAACGCTACAACCTCCACAGACGAATAAACTGAGAAGAAACCCAGGTATCACTTAGCATGATACATCTGAATGTGCAGTACCTTAGACAGAAATTCAATATACTTCAGGTATTTGTAAATGAGCATTTGCCACAGTTGTTAGTATTAACTGAATATGGTCTAGTTAATGAAATTAACTATTATAAACTAGATGCTTATGTACTGGGAAACAGTTATTGTAGAAAACTGCATAAGGGTGGAGGTGTGGCAATCTTCGTGAGAGAAATATTCAGTCTAAAAAACTTACATTTATTGAGAAATATAGTGAAGAGTGGATATTAGAATTAAGTGGTATTGCAATTTAACTAAAAGAGCATGGAGTCAATGTAGTAACATGTAAAGTAATAAGAATATACAGACTATCTTGTGCAAATGTAATTCATTTTCTCAACAGCTTCAATACCATAATTAGGTAAACTAGATCAAATGACTTGCTATACTTGGAGACCTTAACTTTGATGCAAAGTCCAACAACAAAGCTAATATAAAACTTGTAAATGTATTAATTTCATTCTATCTTAGAAATATTGTTACCATGGATACCAGTGTTCCACATTCTAGTTCTACCACGATAGATTATGCAATGTCTACGAAGTCTTTCGTGACGTATTTCTTGAATAAAAATCTGTCGGCATACATGCCGCGTCAATTCAGGATAAAACTCCAAGCTTTTGACCACTACCTCCAAGGTCGTCGTCAGGGCTAAAACTGACTGTCATAAAGTATTTCTTCTATTTTTTTCCTTTATTGTATTTCAATTCACCATAGGGGCAGGCTGGCAGCAGCATATGCGCTGCACTTCAGCCGAAAGACATAGAACAAACAATAGAAGACATTTAAAAATATACTAAAGAGAAAACATGACGAACATAGATATAAAAAAGGGGGGAACATCATGGAAGACAATAGACAAAAAAAGGGGCGACTGTAAAATGGAGATAAAAACCGTAAAAAAGGAGTGCACACAAAAAACCACACACTGGGACAGTTAAAAGAACACATGGCACACTATTACCAGAGCATAAAAGTATCGACAGATGGCTTAGCACATAACAAACACTGACAGTGACACTAAGTACAATGCCAGCACATAATTAAAATCACACCTCTCGACGCACAGGAGAAACTGCACTAAATGCAATACTGACGTGGAACCCTGATGATGATCAAAACGGAGGATCTGCCAGGTGCAAGGAGATGAGGGAGACCGGAAGAAGGGAGGGAGGGAGGGGAAGAGAGGGGGGGAGATGAGCGGGGAACGCGCCAAAGAGGGCCAGGTGAGGAGGGATGTGGGAAGGAAAGATGCAAGGATGGGGTGCAGGGTCTCAGGGGGGGAAGGAGGAAAATCCACTCTGGGGGAAGGAAGGGAGGGGAAAAAGGGGGCCCTGGGGAGCAGGGGGGGGGGGGGGGGAACAAGGCCACGTTATAGTTGGAAGGAAGAAACCAGAGGGTGGGGGGGTCAAACCTGCGGACAATGTAAAGGATGTGGAGATGTTGGATGAACAGGAGGAGGTGGGGGAAGTGGGGGAAGGGGATGAGTTCATACAGAAGCCGTGTGGGGGAAGGTAGGTGAATATGGAGGGTAAGGCGGAGCGCATGGCGTTCGAAGATTTGGAGGGCCTTGTAAGAGCGGGTGGGTGTGGAGATGCAGGCAACGCTGGCATAACAGAGGATAGGACAGATGAGGGATTTGTAGGTGTGGAGGATGGTAGAAAGATGCAGTCCCCATGTCCCGCCAGACAGGAGTTTCAGGAGGCGGAGGCGGGAATGGGCTTTCTGCTGGATGGTCTGGAGGTGAGGGGTCCAGGTGAGGTGATGGTCGAGGGTGAGGCCAAGGTATGTCAGGGTGGGGGTGAGCTGGATGGGACGACTGTAAAGGGTGAGGTAGAAATCATGGAGACAAAAGGAGCAGGTGGTGCGGCCTATGTTGATTGCCTGGGTTTTGGAGGGGTTGAGATGGAGGAACCACTGGTTACACCAAGTGTGAACTGGTTAAGGTGGGTTTGGAGGGTACGTTGGGACCATTGAAGGGTAGGATAGAGAGCCAGGAAGGCAGTGTCATCAGCATACTGGAGAAGGTGTACAGGTGGGGTGGCTTGGGCATATCAGCTGTATACAAGAGATAAAGTAGAGGGGAGAGGACAGAGCCCTGGGGGACGCCAGCTATGGGATAAGATATACGGGAGTTGGTGTTGTGGAGGGTGACATTGGAAGGACGTTGTGAGAGGAAGGAAGTGGCTAGACGGACAAAATTGATAGGCAGGGCGTAGGTTTGGAGTTTAAACAGGAGACTGAGATGCCACAAACGGTCATAGGCATTTTGGAGGTAAAGGGAAACAAAAATGGTGGGGCGACGGGAGTTGAGCTGGATGGAGGTGAAACAGATGGGATGATAGGAAGAGTCGGCAGAAGGCGGTTAGTTGGGTTTGAGGAATAAGAGGACACGGGAGGTCTTCCACAGGTCAGGGTAGAAGCTGGTAGAGAGGATGACGTTATAGAGATGGGCGAGGACAGTCAGGAAGGAATAGGGGCTTTCTCGAAGGTGGCAGTAGGTGACACAGTCGTGACCAGGGGCCATGTTGCGTTTGGGCTGGAGGATAAGTTATGTCTTTTGCTGTGATGGGAGTGTTTATGTCGGATGGGGGGCAACTGCTCCAAGTACTGGAGACTAGGAGCAAGTGGAGCGACCTAGGTATCTGCACGGGGAAAAAAGAATAGTCAAAGTGGGGATCATCTGTGATTGAGAAGACCTCAGGAAGGTGGGAAGCGAAGTGGTTGGCCTTACTGAGGTTGTCAGGATTGGGGCGATCGTTACAGAGAAGGGGTTAGTGGGGAGAGGTGATGGAAGGCGGACCAGTACTTGGAGGAGTTGATAGGGAGAGTGGCGTTGAGTCATGTGCAGGTCTGGCGCCAGTCTTGGCGTTCCGTTGCTGTAATAAGGTTCCGTATGTGTCACTGTATTTGCCAGTGGCGTTGGAGTGTATCCCTGTCACAAGTGCGCAGGAAGGAGCGATAGAGGCGGCGGGATTCATGAAGGAGGAGGAGGGCAGCCCGCGGAGGGAGATTGGGAGGGTAGGGCTGGATGGTTTTAGTAGGAACATGTGCCTCCATGATGTCTGTAGTTACCTTCTGAAGGAAGGACGAGGCATGGATGATGTGGCGATAGGAAAGAGGGTGGCTTTCGACCTGGGTGGTGATGGATTCCCAGTAGGCATCCCAGTTGGCACGGTGGTAGTCATGGAAAACCTTGGGAGGGGGTGCAGGGTGGGGAGCCGGAGGGTGGCGGTGAGCAGACGTTATGGTGAGAAGGACAGGTAGGTGATCGCTACCTGTGGGGTCAAGGATGGTGACGGCGATACACCCCAGGACGTTGGCAGAGGCAATGACAACATGTGGGGTGGTGTCACTTTTGGGTCGGGTGTCTTGGGGAAAGGAAACAAGGTCACCTTGGATCGTGGAGAGGAACTGATGCCACTGCCAAAGGGCAGCAGGAGTGCGGCTATGGATGTTGAGATCAGCGGCAATCACATAGGTGGAGAAGGTGCGGTCTATGTGCAAGATGAAGTCATAATGAAGAGGAACAGTGGAGTGGACATAGATGGTCGCACAGGTAATGGTGAAGGAGGGGAAGAAGGCGGTGAGGATAAGGTGTTCAGTGGGGTCATTGAGGAGAGGTTGTGGCCGGATGGGGATATGCTTCAGGTGGCCAATCACAACTCCACCCTGCGCACAAGGACCAGGAGCGTCAGTGTGGTGGAGGATATAGGGAGAGGTGTGGATAGAATGGTGGGGCTGGAGAATGGTTTCGTTCAAGAGGAAGGTGTCGACCTGGTGGTGGGAAATGGTGTGCATGAGTAGGTATTTGTTGGAGCAGAAGGAGCGAATGTTCTGGAAGCGGATGTGATAGTCGTGCTGTGCCATGGCGGGAAGAGGGGGGGGGGGGGGAGAGAGGGAAGGGAAGAGGCTTAAGCTAGGGTGTCGAGGTGGGTGAAGGTGAAGTGGGCTTGTTTGTGGGAGTAAGTGGCAAATGTGTTCAGGTGGAAAACGGGGCGAGCGGCAAGGGAGATTTGTTGGAAGGTGTGGGGGCACTGAAAAGGGTGAATGATTTGGAGTACAGTGGTAAGGAACCGGATGATGTCCACGGCCGTAGGGGGTGGATGGAGGAAATCCTTGGGGTGCACAGGGGGATCAACAGGATGGACAGGGATTGTAAGCTCAGGGGTGGCTGGAGTGAGTTTGGCATTACACTTGTGGGAGTAGGTGGGATGGGGCCCATTGCATGTGTTACAGGAAGGAGGAACAGCGAGGTTTGGGCAGTTCTTAAGAAAGTGGGAGGCCTTGCAATGGGGACAGGTGTGGGGTTTTTCCAGTTGGGAGTCAGGTGGTCATTGTACATCAGGCATCATTGGCAATGGTAGGATTGAGGGGGGGGGGGGGTTTGGAGGATTCAACAGGGTGGCGACGGTGGTATATCAGGGCACCCTGGGTGAGGAAATGGTCAATGGAGGGGGCAGACTCAGAGAAGACCCGTATGACGTAGGTGGGACCAGAGGCATTGTGGATGCGGCGGGCAGAGTGGATTTCGAAGTCCGGGTGGGAGTTCAGTTCTGCCAACACTTCATCCTCTGTGATCACCGGGCTGAGCTTGGTGATCACAGCGGTGTAGGTGGGAGTGCGATGGGGAGGCTGGGGCTGATGAGGAGTGGAAGCGGAAAGGAAGGGTGTCAGAGAGGCGTGGGGGCCAAATATAACTCATGAGGGTTTATGAAGGAGGTCTGTGTGAAACGATGGGGATGGAGACTTGATAAGGACTGAGTCCCTGCGGGGAATGAGTTGGGAGATGGGAGCATCAGGTAAGTACTTTCGTATCTCTATGGTGAGGGTACGAGCATTGAGGAACTTAGGATCAAGAGATGACAGGACAAAGGTGTGGAGGGTGGAGGGCGGGGTATGGGTGGCTGGAGGAGGGGTGGTATCCATGGAGACGACAGGAGGAGAGGGAGGTGGTATTGACTTTTTGTGTGAAGTGGTGGGAGCAGAGTCAGTAATGACGCGCTTTTGGGGTTTTTTGGAGACTGGAGGCTTGGAGGAGGGAGAGGGACGGGGAGGAGAGGGAGGTGGCAGGTGGCAGATCCCTGTGGCGTAGTGAAGGTGCCGGGAGAAGCAGCCGGTTCAGTGGTGGCGATGTTGGCTCGGCGAGACGTGATGCATGCGGGGGATGCAGATGAAGTGATGGGGTGGGTGAGAGAGGGGAAGCCGACCACCTGAGGGGCGGCAGCAGAGGTGGCAACAGAGGTGTATGTCAGGGTGTGGGTAGTAGTGGGAGCTGTTGAGGGCGTGGAGGCTGGGGGAAGGGTGTAGAGGTGGGGGTATACAGCAGGGAAGGAGATAGGGGAATGGGTAAGTGGGGGAAGGGGAGGTGAGGTGTAAGGAGGAAGGCCACAGGCGGCACTCCTGGAAGTGACTGTGGAAGAGGGGGAAGGGGAGGTGTAGATGACAGTGGAGGTGGGAGTGGACAAATGGCGACGGACGGCCAGACAGCAGGTGTCGGTGGCGATGGACGATGGGGGTTGGACGGAGACGGACGGACAGCAGGCAGCTGCGGCGATGGACAATGGTGGTCGAACGGCGACATACAGATAGCAGGCAGCAGCAGCGATGGACGTCGACGAACAGATGGATGGACAGCAGGCAGCAGTGACGACGATGGACGGCGAGCAGGCAGGTAGGCAGGCAGGCAGGCGGATGGACAGACAGCAACAGCAGCAGCAGGCAACAGACAGACAGACACCAAACGTAACAGCAATAGCAACGAGCGGTTCGAAGACGTAGATTACACCCTGAGGGTAGCCCAGGCTCTGCAATCCTGTGTCAATGAAGGAGGGAATCCAACCCTCTAGATCTATCGTAAACTATTCTTTTTCCTTTATTGTATTTCAATTCCCCATCGGGGCGGGCTGGCAGCAGCATATGCGCTGCTCTTCAGCCGAAAGACATAGAACAAACAATAGAAGACATTTAAATATATACAAAGGAGAAAACATCGTGAACATAGATATAAAAATGGGGGGAACATCATGGAAGACAATAGACAAAAAAAGGGGCGACTGTAAAATGGAAATAAAAACTGTAAACAGGGGCACAAACAAAAAAACCACACACTGGGACAATTAAAAGAACACAAGGCACAGTATGACCGGAGCATAAAAGTATCGACAGATGGTGTAGCACATAACAAACACTGACAGTGACACTAAGTACAAGGCCAGCACATAATTAAAATCACAACTCTCGACGCACAGGAGAAACAGCACTAAACACAACACTGCCGTGGCACACAGACGATGATCAAAATGGGGATGTGCCAGGTGCAAGGAGATGAGGGAGACCGGAAGAAGGGAGGGAGGGAGGGGAACAGAGGAGGGGAGATGGGCGGGGAGCGTGCCGAAGAGGGCTAGGTAGGGAGGGATGTGGGAAGGAAAGATGCAAGGATGGGGTGCAGGGTCTCAGGGGGGGAAGGAGGAAAATCCACTCTGGGGGAAGGAGGGGAGGGGAAAAAGGGGGCCCTGGGGAGCGGGAGGGGGGGAACAAGGCCAGTTTATATTTGGAAGGAATGGCAGATATCATGGCGAAGTTCATCATCCGGGAGGGGGAGGCACTGGAAATTGCCCTGATGAAGGAGATGGAGGGTATGGAGGTGGAGAGAGGGAGGGATACAGCGATAGAGGCGCGGCAACGGGTGGGGTGTGGAGATGAAGAAAGAAACCAGAGGGTGGGGGGGATCAAGCCTGCGAACAATGTAAAGGATGCGGAGATGTTGGAGGAACAGGAGGAGGTGGGGGAAGGGGATGAGTTCATACAGAAGCCGTGTGGGGGAAGGTAGGTGAATACAGAAGGTGAACGAGGTTAAGGAGTTGATCTTCAGCGGAGAAGAAGGGTCAGATGCCACACTGGGTAAGGTGTGGGGAGGTAGTGTTGAGTAAGGTGCTGATGGATATGGTGGGAGAGGATGGATTCGAAGACCTTACTGTAGACGGAGGTAAGGCAGATGGGATGATAGGAAGAGTCGGCAGAAGGGGGTTAGTTGGGTTTGAGGAATAAGAGGATGCGGGAGGTCTTCCACAGGTCAGGGTAGAAACTGGTAGAGAGGATGAAGTTACAGAGATGGGCGAGGACAGTCAGGAAGGAATAGGGGCTTTCTTGAAGGTGGCGGTAGGTGACACAGTCGTGACCAGGGGCCATGTTGCGTTTGGGCTGGAGGATAAGTTTAATGTCCTGTGCTTGTGTTTATGTCAGAGGGAGGCAACTGCCCCAAGTACTGGGGACTAGGAGCAAGTGGAGCAACCTAGGTATCTGCACCGTTATGGAGAAGGGGTTAGTGGAGAGCGGAAAGGGAACCAGTAAGGCGATGGAAGGCGGACCAGTACTTGGAGGAGTTGATAGGGAGGGTGGCGTTGTGTGCAGGTCTGGCGCCAGTCTCGGCGTTTTGTTGCTGTAATAAGGTTCCGTACGTGTCGCTTTATTTGCTGGTGACGTTGGAGTGTGTCCCTGTCACGAGTGCGCAGGAAAGAGCGATAGAGGCGGCGGGATTCATGGAGGAGGAGGAGGACAGCCTGCGGAGGGAGAGTGGGATGGTGCGGGTGGATGGTTTTAGTAGGAACATGGGCCTCCACAGCGGCAGTAATTATCTTCTGAAGGAAGGACGAGGCGTGGATGATGTCGTCAGGGTGGCGATAGGTAAGAGGATGGCTTTCGACCTGGGTGGTGATGGATTCCCAGTAGGCATCCCAGTTGGCACGGTGATAGTCATGGACAACCTTGGGAGGGGGTGCAGGGTGGGGAGCCGGAGGGGGGGCGTTGAGCAGACGTTATGGTGAGAAGGTGTCGTAAACTAGCGAGGCTCCCACTTTTATATGCAAAGGACGGCTTCTGATTGGCTGGAATACGTCATAGAAACAGCGATATGGCGCATAGTGAAGTGGTGCTCTCTACTTCCATAGATGTAATTTCTATCCCGCATTGCTTGCAACGCCATCCCTTGTCAGGAGGTAAAGTGCGGGAAGTTTTCCTCTGCGATTTTTCTTTATCCAGTGCACTCTTCCAGGTGTTGCTAAGTGCATAGCCGTTACCTCTGTTAAAGTTATTATAGCTAAGTCTAATTTCGACTGCTTCCCGGATCACAGAGTCCCAGTAATTCGATGCGTGGGCTATTACTCTCGTTTCTTTAAATAAAATCTTATGCTTGTTAAGCAGGCTATGCTCAGCCACCGCTGATTTTTCCAAATACCTGTATTTCAAGAGGCGCTAGTGCTCCATACAACGGTCGGCAACGGTTTTTACAGACTGGCCCACTTAATTCTTGCCACATTCGCAAGGAATACTATATATTTCCGGCACCCTTAAGCCGAGGCTAACTTTGACTGGTCTCAACATTCCCTTAATTTTCCTAGGTGGTCGGAAAACTGGTTTTATTCCTTGCCTCTTTAGAACTCTGCCTATCTTGCTTGTTGTAGCACCGCAAAATGGAAGCGGCGCTATGTGTTGGTCCTCTTCTTGCTTATGGACGGCATCGTGTCTTACTTTCTTGGACAATACTGATTTAATTTCACCGGCAGAATAACCATTCCTCTGGAAAACGGTAGTCAAATGGTTAATCTCGGGACCGAGGTGGTCCTTGTCGGAAATAGTCCTGGCTCTGTGAACTAAAGTAGTCAGCATAGCTCTCTTCTGAGACGGATGATGGAAGCTGTGGCTATGCAGAGATAAGTCTGTATGCGTTGGCTTCCTGTACACAGAATGGCCCAGTCATCCATCCGGTTTTCGCTCCACCAACACATCTAAAAAAGGTGACGTCCCTTCCTTCTCTACCTCCATTGTAAATTTTATGTTTGGATGTACACCATTCAAATGTTCGATGAACTGCTGCAGCGTGTCACTGCCATGTGGCCAGATTAAAAAAGTGTCGTCGACGTATCTGTAGAAGCATGATGGGCAGAGGTGAGCACTGCTCAACGATCGTTCTTCAAAATCCTCCATGAAAAAATTCGCTATTGCTGGTGATAGTGGCGAACCCATGGCTGTTCCATCCGCCATTTCATAATAACTTCCACTGTATAAAAAGTAAGTGGTCGTCAAGGTATGCCGGAACAAGTTCAAAATTTCTGAGGAAAAATGAGCAGCCAACAGTTGTAATGTGTCATCCACAGGTACTTTGGTGAACAGAGAAACCACGTCGAGGCTGACCATGATATCATTTGGGCCTATCTTCATCTGTTTTATGGTACCAACAAACATTTTTGAATTCTTAATATGATGTGGGCAGTGACCAACTATAGGCGTCAACAATTTAGTTTAGCACCTAGGCCACCAAGATTTGCCAAAGGTTCATAAGGAGAACGTCCCTTTGAGACCGATTGTTAGCGCTATTGGCTCTCCTATGTACAGGCTTGCAAAACACTTAATTAAATCCTTACCAGTCAATGCATCTGCGAGCGGTGCTCATATGTGTGGAGCGAGGGGTAAGTGTTTCCTGTAAAAAATTGTAGCACCAAGAAAATGGCGTAACGCCTTCAAAGTCTAGCGATATGGCATATTGTGGATAATATCTGTGCACTCTATAGTTGGTCTGATTCCCTCGCTACTAACTGAGTGGCCTAAAAATGTTACATGCTCCTTACATAATCGATATTTCCCTTCGATTACTATAACGCCACGTGAATGTAGTATATGGAAGATAGAATTTAAGTGTCCCTCATGTTGTTCTGCAGCCTTCGAGAAGACCATTATGTCGTCTAAATAACAGAAACAGAAAGCCATGTTTGTAAACATAGATTCTATAAAATTTTGCCATGTTTGGACAGCATTTTTAAGTCCATATGGCATACTAACAAATTCAGACTGTCGAAAGAGCTTAATAATTGCCGTCCTAGCTATATAAAGTAGAAACTTAGGAATCTGATGACATGCCTTGGTGCAACCTATTGCACTGAAATATTTTGCACCTGCCAAGAAATGAAGCAAGTTAAGTAGATTAAGTATTGGATACCTCCCAGGTGCCATATTGCCACGTAGAGGAAGGTGTAAGTAGATGAATGACGAACACTAACTTCACTTAACTAAGGTCAATTCAGCACTTGCACGTACAAGAGCGCAGAGTGAACTGCCTCTAGCCAGAACACATAAGTCATATATACAGCTACAGAACATTCCAGTACAATGACTCTTGCCATTTGTGGATAATTCTAGAACGTACTCGAACCGAACCTAGATTAAAATTTTACAGTTAAGGTGAGTTTTGAACTCAGTACCCTCTATGCAACAATCTAGGATCATAACCACTACACTACAGTGAGTGCGTTACTTGGTTTCTTCTGCGACATTGCTTCTCCTTAAGAGAACAGCGTCTCGGCGGTGCGTCGTCCTAGTCCGGGAACGAGTCATCAAACCTGCATACTCCGACTCCCGATGACTGATGTCTGCCCTGGCGGTGACCTTCTTAGAACTTCTCTTGCTGCTATGTTCTTCGTTACCTTTCCGTCGCTGGAGCTTCGAATTTACCCTGGGTTGCAGGATCCTTATAGGGCTTCATTCAAAGGACGTGGACCATATCTCTGATCTCTAGTCGTCTTGTGTTGGGGTCAAAATCTTCAACTTCGTAAATAACATCAGACAACTGTCTTACAACCTTATAAGGTCCAATGTAGCGCCTGAGGAGCTTCTCAGAGAGGCCAACCTTCCGAACAGGAGTGAAGATCCAGATGAGGTCACCAGGCTGGTGGGCAACTGGGAGGTGGCTTGTGTCATATCTTTGGTGATCATTTTCTTGAGCCTGTAGCGTGCGGAGTCGAGCTAACTGCCGAGCTTCCTCAGCTCTGGTTAATACCTGGCCGATGTAGTCGTCGTCCACGTCATCAGGATGTAACGGAAACACAGTGTCCATCGTCGTCGTCGCCTCACGCCCATGAAAACTGGCGTAAATCCTGTGGTGTCTTGTTTAGCGGTGTTATAGGCAAACGTCACAAAAGGTTGCACCTCATCCCAGTTGCTCTACTCAACATTGACGAACATTGATAGCATGTCGACCAAGGTCTTATTAAGGCGTTCAGTAAGCTCATTAGTTTGTAGATGGTAAGTCGTCATCATGTGATGAGTAATGTTGCATTGACGGTTTATCTCTGTCACAAGATTCGATTCAAAAACTTTCCCTCGATCCGTAATTAACGAACTTGGGGCACCGTGTTTTAATACAATTTCCTCTATGATGAATTTGGCTACCTCGAATGCTTCGGCTGTGTTCACGGCTTTTGTAATGGCATAGCGCGTCAGATAATCAGTGCAAACAATAATCCATCTATTGCCACTAGCAGACGTTGGAAATCGTCCGAGGAGGTCAATCCTAACACGCTGGAAAGGCGTTTCGGCTGGTGAAATTGGTATGAGTCGGCCTGGTGGATTCTGAGGAACTGCCTTTCTCCTCTGGCGCTCTCGACAGTGCGATACATAGTGATGGACACTCCTAAATAAACCTGGCTAGAAAAATCTCTTGTGGATCCTATCGTATGTCTTAATAAATCCTAAATGTCCGGCGTCAGGTGTTTCGTGGAATTTCTGTAGAATATCTAAGCACATGTGTTTAGGAATCAGTGGTAGCCACCTCTTAACAAACACATCAAAGTTTTTCTTGCAAAGTAATCCATTAACTACCTTAAATTGCTCAGCAGAAAGATTCTGGAGTGCAGCGAGACAGTCACTATCTTCATCCAAGTCTTGATGGTCTTGCACAGGGTCTCTTGAGAGACAGTCGGCATCTTGGTGTTTTCTTCCATCTTTGTACACTATGGTAATGACATACTCTTGAAGATGTAGTGCCCACCTGGCGAGTCGTCCTGTTGGACCCTTAAGACCTGTCAACCAACAAAGTGAATGATGGTCTGTAACAACTGTGAATGGCCTTCCATACTGTCGAAATTTGCACATGGCCCAGATCACAGCAAGACATTCTCTTTCTGTTGTTGAGTAGTTTCTCTCGGCTTTTGCAAGTGTCCTAGAAGCATAGGCTATAACCTTTTCTTTTCCATCCGAAATCTGCACCAGAACAGCACCGATCCCATACCCTCTGTCATCTTTGTGTAGTTCTGTAGCCGGCCGAAGTGGCCGTGCGGTTAAAGGCGCTGCAGTCTGGAACCGCAAGACCGCTACGGTCGCAGGTTCGAATCCTGCCTCGGGCATGGATGTTTGTGATGTCCTTAGGTTAGTTAGGTTTAACTAGTTCTAAGTTCTAGGGGCTAATGACCTCAGCAGTTGAGTCCCATAGTGCTCAGAGCCATTTGAACCATTTTTGTAGTTCTGTAGGTGCTCTCTCATCATACAGACCAAATACAGGGCCAGTCGTCAGAGCTTTTCGCAGCACATCAAAAGAATCTTGTTGAACACCACCCCAGATAAATTTAGCATCAGCTTTTAAAAACTCTTGGAGTGGCCTGGCTTTGATACAAAAGTCTTTGATAAAACGATGGTAATAAGAACACAACCCGAGGAAGCTTCTCACATCTCTAATACTTATAGGAATAGGAAATTCCGTTATAACCCTCATCTTTTCTGGATCTGGCGACACACCTTCGTTTGAAACAAGGTGCCCAAGTATTTTGATTTCTTTTGCTCCAGAGAGACACTTTCTTGGCTTAAGTTTCAGTCTGGCTTGTTGGAGACACTTAAGAACAACCCTCAGTCTTTTTATGTGTTCATCAAATGTCTCTGAGAACATTATAATGTCATCTAAATAAGAAAGACACATTGTCCACTTCAGGTGCCTTAGAAGATTATCCATCATTCGTTCAAAAGTTGCTGGTGCATTACACAAACCAAACAGCATGACCTTAAACACATACAGGCCCTCAGGGGTGATGAATGCACTTTTCTCACGATCAGCCTCATCTACTTCGATTTGCCAGTATCTCGAGTACATGTCCATGGTTGAGAAAAACTTAGCCCCCTTGAAACAATCTAGTGTATCGTCAATTCGTGGAAGAGGGTAAACGTCCTTTTTAGCAATCTTATTAAGCTTCCTGCAATCAACACAAAAACGCCAACTGCCATTATTCTTCCTGACGAGGACCACTGGTGACGACCATGGGCTCTGTGAAGGCTGAATGATGTCATTCTTCATCATTTTCTCTACCTCGTCGCGAATTATTCGGCGTTCCGTTACTGACACATGGTATGCTCCCTGGCTTATTGATTGATGGTCTCCAGTGCTAATCTGGTGCTTCACCGTCGATTTGTCTAATTTGCTTTTCACCTGTGGATTGAAGCATTCAGAGAACTCTTGAAGAATGGTAGCTCTTTCTGTTGTTCCTTAGTGAGATCTGGTGATAGTCGAGCTAGAAGATCTTGTCTCGTAGTGGTAGCGCTAATTTCGTCCACAGACTCGGCATGGGAGGTTTATATGACACTCAACTATTTTTCATTTAACGGCTCTGCATTTGCTACGCACACGCGTCTAGGAAGGATCTGCAGTTCTCTGCGACAGTTAAATATCCACAATTCACCGAATCGGTTCTCAAACGAGACGACAGAAGCTGGGATGACCAAGTTATTCTTCAGTGGTATGCTTCTCTTACATTCCACTACAAGATCCACAGGTAGATAACTGGCATGACACACGACAGCTACCTCTCTAGCGCTGACTGCAGGAATGATCACTTCATCCAGCACATATGGTCTCAACACACTCAGATGAGCATCTTCCTGTCCACAGTATCTCATCTCGTCTAGCATAATCTTTGAGCGACCACAATCTATAATTGCTTGAGAAGCTATCAAAAAGTCACATCCGAGAATATCGTCATGACTACACTCTTGTAAGACGATGAATTCTAAGGGCTGTATATGGCCACTTATACCCATATGAATGACACATGTCCCTGTAGATTTTACCATTAGCCATATTCAGCAGAGATGGTTTATCGTCAACGATTACGGTTTTCTGCAACGGGTGGCTGTACTTCTATGAAACGACTGAATATGATACTCCAGAGTCCACAAGAGCTTGATGTGGTCGGCCATCCATGAAGATGTCGACGTAGTTTCCTATCATTTTTATAGTGATCAACGGTAGAGGATTTTTCTCTTCGGCGGCCTCACCTCCAAGGAAGGTCGTAACCTTTAGTTTTCCAAGTTGCGGCGGCTAGGTGATCGGCTGCAGCTTCTAAACGGCGATGGAGACCTTCATCGGCGTCTTGGGGAGCGTCCTCTCCAGTGGCCAGCTTGCGGCGATGGTGACCTACGTCGTCCTGCACCCACATCTTCTTGTTCATCTTCATCGTCCCGGAATTGGCGTCGGCTGAGATCGGGCTGCTGTCTTCTGGCGCGGGCGTCATCAAATATCCGCCGCCCTTCTCGACAATAGCGCACCATATGACCTGCTCGTCTGCGGTGGAAACATAATGGTTGGTTATCCTGGGTCCTCCAGACATCAGTCTTCCTTGGTGCCCAAACAGGTTCCTCGTGCGGAATTGTAGGAACGTAACTTTGCCTGGATCTCGACTTTTTTATCGTTTTAAGGGGAAATGAAGGACGAGAGATTGCGTTCAATGTCTGTTTCACTTCCTCCCTTATGACGCCTTGAAGCGTCTCGATATTTGCTCACCGTGCAATCCAAGTGCCTTCTGAACTTCCTCTCTCACTATCTGACAAAGAACACTTGTGAAATCAGTTTCTTTCTCCATCACAGACATCGATACGGTGTTTGGAAGCCGTTCAATCTTCTTGCGTGTAATTCTTTTTTGATGCATTGTCTCGATATACTGGCACCATTTTATGAAGTCGTCTGCTGTCGTAACCTCCTTCTGGAATACGGCTTGATGCATGTCCTCAGCAACACCCTTCGTGAGATGTGCAACCTTATCTTCCTCCTTCATTCGAGGATCCACTATTTTACACAGCTCCAAGACGTCTTGAATGTAGGATGCTGTCGTTTCTCCTGGACGCTGTGCCTTGCACTTTAATTTATCTTCAGCCTTGCACTTCTGTCGTTGCGTGTCTCCGAAATACTTGCGCAGTTCCGCCTGGAATGCTTCCCAGCTTGTGAACTTCTCCTCGTTGTTCTCATACCATTACTTGGCAGTGCCCTCCGCGTAGAAAAATACGTTAGACAAACACACGGTGTCATCCCATTTGTTAAATTTGGCTATACGCTCATATATCTTCAGCCACTTGTTTGGATCTTGGCCATTGTGACCAGAGAACCAGGAAGGAAGTCTGACGTGGTGGTACACAGTTGCTGTCATCGTGACGTCCTCTTCTTCTACTTCCGTCTCCGATAGATTCCGATCTGTTGAATATGGCTCGAACTCGGGTTCCTCGACACGTAAACGGCGGCTCTGCCGTGGCATGATAGGAGCCACTGTGTCGTCGATAATGTGCGTTAGTACAAGTTCCAATACCCAGCGTCTGTACCAGAATAATGTCACGTAAAGGAAGGTGTAAGCAGGTGAATGACGAACACTAACTTCACTTAACGAAGGTATATTCAGCACCTGCACTACAAGAGCGCGGAGCGAACTGCCTCCGGCCAGAACACATACGGTATATATACAGCTACAGAACATTCCAGTACAATGATTCTTGCCATTTGTGGATACCTCTAGAACGTACGCGAGCCGAATAAAGAAATTAAAATCTTACGCTTCAGGTGAGTTTTGAACTCACGACCCTCCAGGCAACACTATAGTATCATAACCTCCACACTACGGTGTCTGCACTGCTTAGTGTCTTATGCGAGAATATGAGAATTAAGTTTCTTGTCATCTATATCAGACGATCCATCTTTCTTTGGATTGTCGAGGATCAAGCACAAGAGGAAGGTCTAAAATTCCTAAATTTAACTGTGGAAGAGTACACCAGGGTCTTTCTGACCCTGAAATTTTCTTCTTTATTACAGTATTTGCACCACTGCACATACACAGCCCGCCACCACCAATGTAAATTCAGCATTGAGTGATACCTAGCAGAGGAGAATCTTGAAAGTTGTGAGAGACTGTTGTTTGCTTACTTTGACAGAAATAATTTTGAGGGGCAATTGTCACCTTGGAGAACACACTGTGTAATTGTTCTGTCACTGAGTGTGAAGTTCGTTTACGTGAAAATGTCAAGCAGAAATGACATTTTACTAACAGAAGATGTTATACAGGAACCATTGTTAGTAGAACTCAATCGTGAAAGTGATGTAAGTGACTTTCGTGACGAAAGTGATTCTGAAGCTGTTGCTCCTGCAGCAGTTAAAGACATTGGCGAATTGGCGAATCTTAAGACAATGATGAAGAAATTACAGTCATCCACAGTAAGAATGATCATTGTTGGAACACAGCTGTCCCTAATTGAAGAGGTCGGCCGGTTGCCAGTAACATTGTAGTGTTTACTCCAAGAGTGTGGAAATAATGAATGAGTGGATTTGTGAGTAATTGAGAACACCTCAAAATATTTGTGTAATATGTGTACTACATTAAATGAACTCATTAAATGAATAGCTTATTCATTTAATTAAACTTCAAATAAAGTCTGTAGATCCAGATCACTTTCAAGTTTCTTCTTTAAAAAATTTCCAGAAGAGCTTTTACTTAGTCTCGAATTTTGGATGCATTGATACTAGTGCTGATTGAAAAAGAATGAGAGGTGAAATAAAATTAGTTTAGTACATGAGAGTCTGATTTCATTATAAAATATTCTACTTTCAGGTGATTTCTCTCGAAAATAATTGAGGGTCATTGTGACCGTAGAGTACACTTCGTGTGACAACTTCAGAGGTGTGTTCTACTGGGGTTAATACGTCTTCGACAGCTTTTTAGCCTTTCAAAGTCTACCTGGCGCTAGATGGTGCCTTGGCGAATACTGGAGGCATGTCCGCAGTATGAATGTGGCGCCTCATATTATATAAATTGTACCCTGTGTGAGTCTTGAATATTTAAACTATTTTGCCTACTTTCTGTGAGTGCAATCTGCACACCACTGACCTTGTGTTGTCCTTTGCAACGTGTAGAAATGACGTCAAGTTCCACCGTCTCTCTTAGCCATTGTCTTCTCCAATGATGTGCTTGTGATTGACACTGGCACAGCGGAACAGGCTGCTGCTACTGTAGTGACGTAGCTGCTGTGAAATGATGTGGGGCTTGGCTTCGCTGGGTTTTCTAGTGATGGATTCGTAGGTGTCGCTGTGACAGCAATTTCCCAATCTCAGGTTGTGAAGGTAGATGTCTCCGTTGTGAACATTAGCTACGTTACTGCTAGATGGCTTTACCCTCTCCTAGAAAAGGTTGGGATGACTGTCGTTGTCCCTCTTGATGTTGGTCTCGTTTTAGTGCAGATAAGACTCTTATTCACTTCTTGCAGATGTGGTTCTCGTTCTAACAGTGATACTCGCAATGATGCATTAGAATTATGTAAGGCTGCGACTCCCTGACTAGCCTCCATTAACCGTGAGCTCTTAACAACAATGTCACTTTCTAGTTGAACTATGGAGTCCATAAAGTCGCTCCTTCTATCATGTTTGATAGTGTATCAGTGAGATCTGCTGGTTTTCTTGAATGCACTGAACAATTTGTACACATATTGTTTGATTTTCTTTGTAGCAAGGTTTATTGAGAGTTTATAGTGACTTAGGAAGTCTACCCATATAATCGCGACTGGCACTTCAGTGATACAAAAATTCCACCCAAAAGTGTGTTTCAGTTGAAAATCCAATGTTAATACACTACTGGCCATTAAAATTGGTACACCAAAAAGAAATGCAGATGATAAACGGGTATTTATTGGACAAATGTATTATACTAGAAGTGACATGTGATTAAATTTTCAGGCAATTTGGGTGCATAGATCCTGAGAAATCAGTACCCAGAACAACCACCTCTGGCCGTAATAACGGCCTTGATACGCCTGGGCATTGAGTCAAACGGAGCTTGAATGGCGTGTACAGGTACAGCTGCCCATGCAGCTTCAATATGATACCACAGTTCATCAAGAGTAGTGACGAACCAGTTGCTCGGCCAACATTGACCAGACGTTTTCAATTGGTGAGAGATCTGGAGAATGTGCTAGCCAGGGCAGCAGTCGAACATTTTCTGTATCCAGAAAGGCCTGAACAGGACCTGCAACATGCGGTCGTGCATTATCATGCTGAAATGTAGTGTTTCGCAGGGATCGAATGAAGGGTAGAGCCACGGGTCGTAACTCATCTGAAATGTAACGTCCACTGATCAAAGTGCCGCCAATGCGAACAAGAGGTGACCGAGATGCGTAACCAATGGCACCCCATACCATCACGCAGGTCATACCAGAATGGCGATGACGAATACACGCTTCCAATGTGCGTTCACCGTGATATCGCCAAATACGGATGCGACCATCATGATGCTGTTAACGAACCTGGATTCATCCGAAAAAATGACGTTTTGCCATTCGTGCACCCAGGTTCGTCGTTGAATACGCCATCGCAGGCGCCACTGTCTGTGATGCAGCGTCAAGGGTAACCGCAGTCATGGTCTGCGAGCTGATAGTCCATGCTGCTGGAAACGTCGTCGAAGTGTTCGTGCAGATGGTTGTTGTCTTGCAAGCGTCCCCATCTGTTGACTCAGCGATAGAGACGTGGCTGCACGATCCATTACATCTATGCGGATAAGATGACTGTCATCTCGACTGCTAGTGATGCGAGGCCCTTGGGATCCAGCACGCCGTTCCTCCTGAACCCACCGATTCCATATTCTGCTAACAGTCATTGGATCTCGACCAACGTGAGCAGCAATGTCGCGATACGATAAACCGCAATCGCGATAGGCTACAAGCCGACCTTTATCAAAGTCGGAAACGTGTGGTACGCATTTCTCCTCTTTACACGAGGCATCACAACAACGTTTCACCAGGCAACGCCGGTCAACTGCTGTTTGGGTATGAGAAATCGGTTGGAAACTTTCCCCATGTCAGCACGTTATAGGTGTCGCCCACCGGCGTCAACCTTGTGTGAATGCTCTGAAAAGCTAATCATTTGCATATCACAGCGTCTTCTTTGTGTCGGTTAAATTTCGTGTCTGTAGCTCGTCATCTTCGTGGTGTAGCAATTTTAATGGCCAGTAGCATAGTTTGTAGGCAAAATGCTGCATTGGTTTAACATTAACAGCCTGTAATGATAACATTCTACACTTGTTCTCTCCACTTGAATAATGGAAAGGAACGGTTCTTATTGGTGAACCATAGTCAATAAGGTAGTGTCTTCGTGATACTTTGCCCCACAAAAATATTCACAGATCCCTAGGTGGTGAAATATTTAGGATACTTGTGACTTGATATCCTGTCAACTTGGAGTCATGAGAAGTCATGCTGTCCAGTGCACTGACGTGTGGCAGCTGGGACCGATGTGCAAACCTGCAGAGCGTGTTGCATTGATGTGCCGATGCGCCAGATATTGCATGGAAAAAGCAGAAGCCTTCCAACTGGCGTTCTTGCGTAGAGGAGGGCGTGGTACGTGCAGCTAACAACCTGTATTCCAGGTCTTGTGTTCGTAAGGTTTCTGCTGTCTTCGGCGGCACTTCTGAAGTGGATCATTGCATCATTGTCAAGTGTGCACGGAAGTGGTCGGTGAACTCCCAGACCTCACCCATTTCTTTGCACAAGCCTCACGGCTTGCACTGCGTTAAAGTTGTATGTAATAACACAGTCACCTTGATCTTTCTTGTCTCTGTTGCACAGCAAAAATACTGCCTGCCAAAACAAGCTTATTGTCGATAGAATCCTCGCCACTGGTCACTAAAGCTGTTTGCAATGTAGGAGGTAACTTCAGAATCCAGATCCTCCACAACGCTGCTTCTGACAAGATGCCACTTCCCATAAAGAGAAATAGTTGCTCCCATAATTGGGACGGTATCTTATCTTATTGTCCAGTGTATCTTTGTTAAGAATCTGATGCATTTGTAGTTCTGGTGACTTTGAAAATCGAGATAATAAGCTCTTTTTAAGCGCAGAAAACTTCTTTGACGATGGGGGTAGCTATTATGTCTCTAAGTATAGAATTAATTCGACAATGCGAAACCACGTTTGCGTGACTGCCAGTTGAAAGGATGGTAGTTTAGTTATATTCCTCACTGTCTGTGGCATTTGCTCGCCCGTATGTTGCCTGTAGTACATGTTATCGTGAGATATCGGCAAAATCTCTTGCAACACTCACGGTGCTTCTGAGAATGCAGGATGGCACCTTTGTATATGTACTTGTTCTGTGTATATATTTGAGCTTAAAACGCATGCAACTGGCGATTGTACAGAAAGTGGCACACCTTGTGGCACATCTCGAGACTGGTAGAATCATAGTTATGGCACACACTAGCGTAGGCGGAATGTTGTGTGTTCATTACGCTATGATTGCTACCTTCACTTTCTTCTTGCTGTTGGAATTCAAATGTTGTGATGTTCATACGTTGTCTCATTATTCTGATATTTGAGATCCATGTTGTGCCTCTGCGGAATGTCAATAGAAACTGGTGAATATACACGTGGATTGCTCACAATACCGAATTCGTAATTCCATTGTCTGTCCTCGTCAGGGTCACGAATGTAGTTTCTTGGTTGTAGCTTGTGTAAGTGGTAGTAAATACAACACATTGTTTAACTCCTGAGAACTATTTTTATTCATTACAACTACATCACGCAACATACGACCTTCGTTCACATCATCTAGCAGACACTATTAAGCCCACAATCTGTGAAGAACAAAAGCTGTACGGTTGCGTGGGAAACATAAATCGTTCATGTTTGGGTCAATTATTAAGTAGTCATTTCAGTTGTTGCTACAGGGCTATAATTAAGAGTTGAAAAAATATCCCTTCCCAAAAGTAGTGTTTATCATAATTTTTATTTCCATTTCCCTGTTTTGAATGAAGTGATGGTGGTGATTATGTTGCTGAAGTCAATTTTTGCAGCACTATCGTACTGGATCCACAAGACAGCTAAATTTCACTGACTGCTTTCACCCATATTCGGCCCTAAGTAGCTTTTCAACTTTTATTATCTTTAATTTTTCTACACCAATGTTCACAAAGTGTCGCCGTCACCGACGCTGTCATAAATCTCCTCAAAGCTGTTTCGATGTCTCGATAATTACCTCTTAAGCCACACTTCGAAATAACCTTCAGAATATCCAGATTGGACTGTCTTCATCGGCTCTTTAACTTGGAACTTGTAAGCGGCTTAGTCACCAGCTAGCTCCACAGTATATATTGTCTGCTATATTTGGCATCAAAATTAGCTCTAATTCTTTTGAAGATAAGATAGGGTAAGGGCACCAAATTTCGCCTACTATAGTTATTTCTCTGTTTGTCAACCTCCTGGTTTGTCGAATCATACTCCAAACTAAATGAATATGCTTCATCTGATTACACAACAGGTCGCATTGAATTCAGCCTGATGTGTGATATCCTGGAATATTACGAGAAAAAACTCCCTTTATTAACTTCTAGTAACGCTTTTGTCTTGGGTTAACTATTGTCAAAGGGCAACTGACATACAGGTTACGATGGTGTTCAGTTTCGCACTCTCTGCCGATGACATTTTGTAGATGGCGATGTTTCCTTTTGTAAGAATGCTTTCACATTTTTGCTTTGGCCAGCTGTGATTCCAGTTTCATGTACATAAATGTTCTGGCGGGTTTAAACTTGATTTTATTTTGTGTTGCTCTGAAACTACAGAAAAATGACCTCACATTGTCTTGAGTTAAGACTAAGGTTCTAGCTCTTTTCAGTTTTTGTGATGTTGTTGTTATCAATTAGGCGCAAATTGTTTTCAGAAACAAGTTCAACCACTTTCAACTGCCATGTTTGCTGGTTTGGAAAAGGGATGGAGCAGATTGTTCCTTAAGGCTAGTTGGAATGACGTCTGCTTTATGTCATGTTGAGCCAAACCAAAGAAATTCTTTTCCTCTCCACAAAGTACTTGATCATCTCTTTCTATACATCAGGCATCAACATAGTTCTCCTTCCAAGTGTCCGTCTTACAACCGCAATTTCCTATTCATGTTCTCCTTTGCCACATCTTTCAATTCACTCTCGAATCCTTCATGTGGGTACTTCAAACATCTTTGACGCTCTCAGTGTTCACACACACACACACACACACACACACACACACACACACACACATATATATATATATATATATATATATATATATATATATATACAACCCGACATGCATAATTGAGATTTGATGTACTGAAAGCCTATCTCTTCTTCTTTCCCCTAGGCAAATTGTGCAGGAGAGCACTACAACAAAAAACGAGCAATTTAATAAAACAAAATCAATTCTAAGAACAAAATAAGACTAGTGGGCAATTAAGCACTACAGTCAGGAATTCGCTGAAATCAGCATCAGCGTTTTCTTATCTCCAAGGACATTTCACAAATCCTACCATGCTCATTTAATTGGTACTTGTTATACACTCCTGGAAATGGAAAAAAGAACACATTGACACCAGTGTGTCAGACCCACCATACTTGCTCCGGACACTGCGAGAGGGCTGTACAAGCAATGATCACACGCACGGCACAGCGGACACACCAGGAACCGCGATGGTGGCCGTCGAATGGCGCTAGCTGCGCAGCATTTGTGCACCGCCGCCGTCAGTGTCAGCCAGTTTGCCGTGGTATACGGAGCTCCATCGCAGTCTTTAACACTGGTAGCATGCCGCGACAGCGTGGACGTGAACCGTATGTGCAGTTGACGGACTTTGAGCGAGGGCGTATAGTGGGCATGCGGGAGGCCGGGTGGACGTACCGCCGAATTGCTTAACACGTGGGGCGTGAGGTCTCCACAGTACATCGATGTTGTCGCCAGTGGTCGGCGGAAGGTGCACGTGCCCGTCGACCTGGGACCGGACCGCAGCGACGCACGGATGTACGCCAAGACCGTAGGATCCTACGCAATGCCGTAGGGGACCGCACCGCCACTTCCCAGCAAATTAGGGACACTGTTGCTCCTGGGGAATCGGCGAGGACCATTCGCAACCGTCTCCATGAAGCTGGGCTACGGTCCCGCACACCGTTAGGCCGTCTTCCGCTCACGCCCCAACATCGTGCAGCCCGCCTCCTGTGGTGTCGCGACAGCGTGAATGGAGGGACGAATGGAGACGTGTCGTCTTCAGCGATGAGAGTCGCTTCTGCCTTGGTGCCAATGATGGTCGTATGCGTGTTTGGCGCCGTGCAGGTGAGCGCCACAATCAGGACTGCATACGACCGAGGCACACAGGGCCAACACCCGGCATCATGGTGTGGGGAGCGATCTCCTACACTGGCCGTACACCACTGGTGATCGTCGAGGGGACACTGAATAGTGCACGGTACATCCAAACCGTCATCGAACCCATTGTTCTACCATTCCTAGACCGGCAAGGGAACTTGCTGTTCCAACAGGACAATGCACGACCGCATGTATCCCGTGCCACCCAACGTGCTGTAGAAGGTGTAAGTCAACTACCCTGGCCAGCAAGATCTCCGGATCTGTCCCCCATTGAGCATGTTTGGGACTGGATGAAGCGTCGTCTCACGCGGTCTGCACGTCCAGCACGAACGCTGGTCCAACTGAGGCGCCATGTGGAAATGGCATGGCAAGCCGTTCCACAGGACTACATCCAGCATCTCTACGATCGTCTCCATGGGAGAATAGCAGCCTGCATTGCTGCGAAAGGTGGATATACACTGTACTAGTGCCGACATTGTGCATGCTCTGTTGCCTGTGTCTATGTGCCTGTGGTTCTGTCAGTGTGATCATGTGATGTATCTGACCCCAGGAATGTGTCAATAAAGTTTCCCCTTGCTGGGACAATGAATTCACGGTGTTCTTATTTCAATTTCCAGGAGTGTATTTCGCAGATGGCAACATCGGCACTACTTTACCTTCACTACCATGCCATTAACCATAACACCAGTGTCATCACATCCAGTCACATGCCAAGTCCAAGGAGGAAGAAGGGGAGGGGGAGCCGGCCGAAGTGGCCGTGCGGTTAAAGGCGCTGCAGTCTGGAACCGCAAGACCGCTACGATCGCTGGTTCGAATCCTGCCTCGGGCATGGATGTTTGTGATGTCCTTAGGTTAGTTAGGTTTAACTAGTTCTAAGTTCTAGGGGACTAATGACCTTAGCAGTTGAGTCCCATAGTGCTCAGAGCCATATGAACCATTTTTGGGGAGGGGGAGAGGGAGAGGGAGGTGAGGGAAGGGAAGGACATCATATGACTCCCATGTTATCCCCACCCCCACACCACCTGCGCAATTTGCATCTCACACACATCCCACATCCCCACACCCCTGCTTGGCAGCCAAATACGATACTATTTCCGAAGTTGCCAAAACTACCGAAAATTTTATCAACTGTGTTTTCATTACCGACTCTCAAAAAAATCGTTTAAGGACTGGCTCACCAGTCTCAGTGCTAAATTTCATTTGAAGCTATATACCATTCATCATGGGATATTGAAACAATTGGATAGCACATTTCTCTATAAATAATTAAAAACCAATGTTTGGTTATAAAATATAACTAACGAATTAAGAATTCGTATTTGTCAGAAATGATTTGTACCTCACCCACAAACCCTGAAGACACGAAAGAAAATCAAGTCCTGATTCATATCTCAGTTTCTCCTGTCACTGTAGAAAACGAGTGCTCTTGTCACCAGCTGATGGCTGTACTACAGAAAACAAGCAAAGTTGCTTCTTCATACCACGATTTTCTTTGAAGTTATTACCGCCACCAGCAGTGAGGCTGCACTGTAGAAAAGTGGATAGTTCATTCTTTGTACTGTGAGTAGTTCTTACCATCACCAACAAATGGCCCCACTGTTAAAAAAACAGTACAGAGTCATAAATTAATTATTTTCCACAGCTAAGATGTAGCAAAATTCTAAAATGACTGCTAAATACATAGGAAAAGGATATACTGTGATGTTTAAACTGTATACTCCAGTGCTACTGTTCCATACCTAATAACAGATGGCAAATTAGAAGGTAGGCCTAAGTATTTGAAGTTGGCCAACTAACCTGACATGATAAACAGGCAAGCACACAATAAAACTGACAGTCTGAATGTAGCTAATTAGGCGTACTCTACCTGTAGGTCACAATACACCCTCAAAATATATATTTCGACACTTAAATTGTTCCCAGGCACCATTGTAGGAGTGACAAAGAAAATTCATCATGTTTGTGGTGTCATAAGTACAGCACACAACACTAGGCAGCATCACAAGCGTCAACAGCTCGACAACCCACTCCAGAGATGGCCTATAGCCCTGCGATTACCCCAGCAAGAAGTTGCAGTGGTGATATACGCTGGCACCACAGCAGAGCGGGCAGTTCCAAGTGAGCTCGACTACCGATAAGACTGCTTTCCACTGGTGTTCCTTGCACTGCATCGTCAATATAAATAATTGAGGGTGGCGACGAGTAAAATCTTCTTCTGTGGTTGTATCATAAGTATGATACAACAGTGTTATTCACTAGAAAAAATACAATCGATGCCATTCATTGCCACAATTATTACAAATGACATAATCCTACTGAATACTACAATAACAGCAGTTTGTAATTGTAACTCTGATGAAAAGGCTCTCTAAAAGCCTTATACAGGGTGTTACAAAAAGGTACGGCCAAACTTTCAGGAAACATTCCTCACACACAAATAAAGAAAAGGTGTTATGTGGACGTGTGTCCGGAAACGCTTCATTTCCATGTTAGAGCTCATTTTAGTTTCGTCAGTATGTATTGTACTTCCTCGATTCACCGCCAGTTGGCCCAATTGAAGGAAGGTAATGTTGACTTCGGTGCTTGTGTTGACATGCGACTCATTGCTCTACAGTACTAGCATCAAGCACATCAGTACGTAGCATCAACAGGTTAGTGTTCATCACGAACGTGGTTTTGCAGTCAGTGCAATGTTTACAAATGCGGAGTTGGCAGATACCCATTTGAGGTATGGATTAGCACGGGGCAATAGCCGTGGTGCGATACGTATGTATCGAGACAGATTTCCAGAACGAAGGTGTCCCGACGGGAAGACGTTCGAAGCAATTGATCGGCGTCTTGGGGAGCACGGAACATTCCAGCCTATGACTCGGGACTGGGAAAGACCTAGAACGACGAGGACACCTGCAATGGACGAGGCAATTCTTCATGCAGTTGACGATAACCCTAATGTCAGCGTCAGAGAAGTTGCTGCTGTACAAGGTAGCGTTGACCACGTCACTGTATGGACAGTTCTACGGGAGAACCAGTTGTTTCCGTACCATGTACAGAGTGTGCAGGCACTATCAGCAGCTGATTGGCCTCCACGGGTACACTTCTGCGAATGGTTCATCCAACAATGTGTCAATCCTCATTTCAGTGCAAATGTTCTCTTTATGGATGAGGCTTCATTCCAACGTGATCAAATTGTAAATTTTCACAATCAACATGTGTGGGCTGACAAGAATCCGCACGCAATTGTGCTATCACGTCATGAACACAGGTTTTCTGTGAACGTTTGTGCAGGTATTGTTGATGATGTCTTGATTGGGCCCCATGTTCTTCCACCTACGCGCAATGGAGCACGTTATCATGATTTCATACGGGATACTCTACCTGTGCTGCTAGAACATGTACCTTTACAAGTACAACACAACATGTGGTTCATGCACGATGGAGCTCCTGCACATTTCAGTCGAAGTGTTCGTATGCTTCTCAACAACAGATTCGGTGACCGATGGATTGGTAGAGGCGGACCAATTCCATGACCTCCACGCTCTCCTGACCTCAAGCCTCTTGAGTCTTGACTTTCATATATGGGGGCATTTGAAAGCTCTTGTCTACGCAACCCCGGTACCAAATGTAGAGACTCTTCGTGCTCGTACTGTGGACGGCTGTGATACAATACGCCATTCTCCAGGGCTGCATCAGCACATCAGGGATTCCATGCGATGGAGGATGGATACACGTATCCTCGCTAACGGAGGACATTTTGAACATTTCCTGTAACAAAGTGTTTGAAGTCACGCTGGTACATTCTGTTGCTGTGTGTTTCCATTCCATGGCTAATGTGATCTGAGGAGAAGTAATAAAATGAGCTCTAACATGGAAAATAAGCATCTCCGGACACATGTCCACATAACATATTTTCTTTCTTTGTGTGTGAGGAATGTTTCCTGAAGGTTTGGCCGAACCTTTTTGTAACACCCTGTAGATGACCTCACAATATTCCAAAAATGTCTGTAAAATACGTTGGAAACGCGAAAATAGTGGTATTTACCTTGAGTATCCAGGGCCTAGTTGAGGTTAAGTAAAAAAAAAAAAAAAAAAAAAAAAAAAAGCTGAAGCTGTCAGGTTCAAACCAACATCAGCTAAGGCACAATATTCTACAACGCATTGGGAAAGGTTATGTTTAAGTTGTAGCAGTATCTAGATACATAAACTGTGAATTCAATCTGTGTAGCTGCACTTTGGGAAACTATGGCTCACGACAGTAATAAAACCTACACACACACACACACACACACACACACACACACACACACACACACACACACATGATTGTCTTCTTAGGGAAGGAGGGAATAAGGTGCTTTATTACGAGTTATCACTTAAACCGCAGAACGAAAGGAACTGCTTATTAACATGTCAGCAAAGGCATTAATAGTGAGATATGTGACATTTCCAAACACAAAGTCAGAGCAGATATCTTAGAAACACCTAAAACTAGTTATGGTAACATTTACTGTAAGATGTCTCAACCTTTGCAAGCACAATGAAGGTCCAAAAACTAAATATAGCCACATCTAAACTGTCTGTATAAAACATTAAAACGCATGCTTCTCGTTATATAAGCAAGTCCTCTACGAAAATTCCTGCAAAACTGAAGATGTAATATAAGTATGATTTTGCACAGCTAGCAAGCACAATGAGGCATCATTTATGCCTAACATGTAATACACATTTGACACATAAATATACACTGATCAGCCAGAACATTATGACCACCTACCTACCTAATAGCCAGTATGCCACCTTTGGCGCAGATAACAGCAGCGACGCGTCATGACGTGGAAGCAATGAGTCATTGGTAGGTCGCTGGAGTGTGCTGGCACCCTATCTGCACACAAAAGTCAAATTCCAGAAAATTCCGGTGAGGGGGGGGGGGGGGGGGGAGGGGCGAAATTACATGTGAGAGGTGTTCGATCAGGTTCAGATCTGGTGAGTTGGAGGGCCAGCACATCAACTGGAATTCGCCACTGTGTTCCTCGAACCACTCCATCACACTCCTGACCTTCCGATGTGGCACATCATATTATCTGCTTGAACAATGCTACTTCTGTCAGGAAACATGATTGTCGTGAATGGGTCTACATGGTCTACAACCAATGTACTACACTCCTTGGCCATCATAGCACTTTGTATGAGCTCCACTTGACCCATGGATACCTACTTGAATGTTCTCTGGAGCATAATGGAGCGGCTGCCAGCTTATCTCCATCCTGCAATACAGGTGTCAAGGAGCTGTTCTCCTGGAGGACAACGGATTCGCGAACTCCTATCAGCATGATGAAGAAGGTATCGGGATTCATCAGACCATGCAACACTCTGCCACTGCATCAACATCCAGTGCCAATGGGCATGTGCCCATTTCAGTTGTAGTTGCTGATGTCATGGTGCTAACACTGGCACATGCATGGGTTGTCGCCAGTGGAGGCCCATCGTTAGGAGTGTTTGGTGCACTGTGTTTCCAGACACACTTTTACTCTGCCCAGCATTAAAGTTTGGTATTAGTTCCGCTACCGTTCGCTGCCTGTCATGTTTTACCAGGCTGTCCAGCTTCTGACGTCCAACATCTGTAATGAGGGGTGGCCAACCAATTCCACAACATCTACATGCGATTTCGCCTTGGTTTCACCATATGTTGAAGACATTTAGCACTGCATTCCTTGAACACCTGACAAGTAGTGCAATTTCGGAAATGTTCATTCCAAGCCTCTGGACCATCATAACCTGACTTCAATCAAACCTTCCCCATTTTAAACAGGGACAGCACTCTTACTGATACTACATGCCCCACGTGTGTGTCTGACTAGCAGTCATTCCTTGCCAGGCGATACTGCTATCGCCTGGACGGGTTTATATTGATAGTAGGTCGGTGGCTGCTTAGCCATCACACTGATGGAGGAATGGAATGATTTTCATATGCCCAGGCTGCCATGTAAATACGTAAAAATGAGGAAAATACAACAAAAATGAGGATACTTACATGGCAGCCTGGGCATATGAAAATCATTCCATTCCTCCATCAGTGTGATGATGATGATGATGATGATGATGATGTTTAGTTTGGGGGTGCTCAACTGTGTGGTCATCAGCACTTGTACAAATTTCCAATTTTTGCACAGTTGATTTTTTTTTTTTTACAGTCCAATCTAGCCACTGTCCCAAATGATGATGATGATGAAATTATGGGGACAACACAAACACCCAGTCCCCAGACAAAGAAACCCACCAGTGCAACTGGCAACTGATAGTGCATACTATCCATGCTCTATGGGCTTAAATCCTGCACAGTATACCCTGTTCCACGTGCAGTTGGGTATTGTGAGTCATAAAAATGAAATACGCAGTGTCCAAAGATTTTGAAGTCAGTATGACCAGCACCTAGGACACCGAAACAGTAATGATGTGTCTGGGTGCTATATGAGGAATCAATGCTCTTGATCTCAAAATGGAACATTGTACATGTGCAAGCCCATCACTGTGGAACATTATTATCTTTGGGCAGCTGTTTGGAATCGCTCTGCAGTGCAGCAAACTCTTCCAGTTTCCATATGTTGCAATGTCTTCAACATTTTCATCAATAAGAAACACTGCCTCTGTCTTTGATTTCCACCACCCTCTTGTGTTATGGAAGCAGCACTCATGAGATCTCCAGCTTTCTGTGAGACCCAATGGATTGAAAAATATTAATGTCACTTTAGCAGCTGATATAGACCTCAAAGTCGTGGTATGAAAAGAGAATGTGTGGTGGTGTACAAAGCTATGTTACAACAACAACAAAAAAAGAAATATTGTATCAAACTGCTTATAGAACTACAAAACAAGAACCCTTCATGACACTAGAGGCAGCACTGTTGTGTTTCTGTGTTTGTGACACACTTACTCCTATGTTGAGGGAACATAATTATTAAGAGAACTGGTGCATATTACTGCCAGCTGGACAATGGGAAATGTAATACTGTTCATCAGGATTTTGTTTGGTCTCACGACTAGAATCAATGACTGATGTCATAAGACATATTGATAGCATCGAACATCATTGAGAATTTGGAACTGTAATAATAATATGAGATCTGAACAATTGTTTAAAGCGTGACATCCGAGTGGTTGAATCTCAGTCAATATGTAGTGATGCATTAATATGACAGAGATCAAGATGAGTCGATATAGTGAGGTAAATTGACAGGCTCATCAGTTACGATATGCAGTGTAGCTTTGTGTATCACAGCCGAAGGTCTTGGATGCGAGATGATTGAATAGAATCTTACTTCCTGAATAATGCACAGGCCACCACTGAGCCTCACTGAAACGGTCATCTGGGGTGCGAGAGTCCTGTCGGCCTATGAATGTGTTTCCACGATCTTTGCAGTGTCCGTGATTCAACCATGACCAGTACAGAATGGAATGATTTACAAAGTGCTCTTTCCATAAATTGAGTTTTCAGTTTCATAAGTACTGTGATTCTAAGTTAGTGACAAGGGTTTGTGAGGTACTGCAAACACTGTGTACCCATTTTCTTGACTGTTGTTGTGTGTGTGTTGAAGAGACTGTGTTCTCTTCATTGAGTTAGTGCAGCATGGTCAAACACTGCTGCTGTGCATTTGTCTCTTTCCTTGTTGTTGTTTAATGCATTTTCCATTGCAGGAGATCATTTTATAGAACTTATGTGAGCATAGCATAATTCCTTAACTGTAATCCAATATGACCATGCACGCTATATATCTCCAGAAAGCTATGTAGTGAATGCATTACAAAGAATCTTTTTTTTTTCCTTTTGTGTAGAAAGTAGTCGTTTTATCATATTAAAGTTTCTCTCCATAATGAGTGAGATACAAACTTGCTGGGTGAATGTATACTGGGTGTTGGAAAAGTACTTCTGCATTGGAGTGTTAACAATGTTGCATTCCACATGACTAATAGCACAGAAAACTACACAGCTTTAACATTATAGCATGTTTAAGTGCAGAACTGTGTAGCCTTAGGACTGTGTGTTTATGGTCTATAAGCATTTCTCTCTTTCCAAAACCTTCGTAGTATGGACTCCAAACACTGGAACAGTACACCAGAATTGATATCACAAGTGATTTACGTAAAATATTTCAAACTCCTACTGTCTTGAGCTCCATTATGCATTCTCTCTTCTTCTTCTTCTTAACTATCTGTTATATCACCACAACATTCTCAAATGTTTCAGGCTCATATCTACTATACAACAATAAGGAATGCTAACCTCCTTAGCATGCATGCACCTAGAGAGACTGTGTGTACTTGGATAAGTGCCATTAGTAAGATTGGTACAGAACAATCTCCACAGAATGGAAGTTATAGTACATGGTCAGTTATGCAAGATTGAAACACGTCTTATGCTCTTTCTCAAAGAAAATTTCGAAGTGTATTGATTATACTGAACTCAGCTTGCTATGTTTCATCATGAGATGTCGAATGTAGTGAGTATAGTGCCCTTCTACTTCTGGCCAGTTCCAAACTAAATCGGAAACAATGTTGCGTTGAGGGTTGGCCTAAGACAGAGGAAGAGTTACAAGCTGCATAGAAAGAGAGAGATCGTCTAGAGTTTTGCTCAGGATCTTTAGCTCACAGGTTCAATAAAGGAGCAGCTCGTTTCGAAATAGAGAGCAGAGTGCTGCTAGTATAATTTGTAGTTTTACTCCGTTGAATGTCACAAAATAGGAGAGAGATAAATGTGCATCACAGCTTGCTGTCAAACATAAAAATGACTGCGCTTTCTTTAATGCATGAAAGACACTGTTCACTATTGACATTTAATGAATCTGAAATGCATTTAACACCCACGTGCATGATAATTTATTTACAAGACTTCCACTGACACTAATTCTGAATGTGAGGAATGCTTTCAAACTATACCAATTAGTCCATCAAACTGAAAGAAATAGGCAGTACCTGTTCTCATGGAACCATTACTCTTTTATTATCATTGCAATTGTGTTATTTAATAGCTGGTCGCTTATGAGAGGTAAGTTGACGTTAGAAACGATTATTCCACTGAAAGATTCCATCACACAACAGCTTATAACATAGATCTTTTGGAGCTTAAAGTATGACCTAAAATCGTTCTCACCTGTACAAAAACAGCCACAGCTGCAGGGTTGAGCATTGGAATAAGTCAGGTGCGGCTGTTGGATAGTTTCCCACCAATTTCGAGTGGTGTTGTGGACTAGTGCACAAACCAAGGTGAACATGTAGTCACACACGCAATCGGAAAAAGCGGGGGTTGGTAGCGCGTCAGAAAGTGGAGGTGGGAGGTGGCGGAGTGTGGAGGCAACAGTAAGACAACCCAGCAGGATAATATCCTCAAAAATATACAAAGTAAATAAATACCTTATATCATTCCTCTCCATCAGCTCAGCACAGATTGAGTGTTTTCCCCAACAACTCACAAGTGGTGGTTGGGAGGGTAACTGGGGAAGAGGAGGCAGGAGAACACCTTGGTCTATGAGTTTGAGGTGCAGGTGTAACAATAGGAAGTAACCACTTGAGTGAGAGTGGAGGTGGGAATGTCTTCAGTATCGAATATCAAAGGGCATCACAGTCATTGGACTGGGAGATCAAAGGGAGCCATCACCCCATGGCTGCCAGCTAACTGGGCGGTCACAAGAAATTTAGCTTGTGTCTACTGTTGTGGGGACAACTTTCAGTGACAGCTCTCACAGCGCCCTCTGGATCGCTGAATAGCGAATTAACCAATATGTTAGTTGAGTGGCGGCAGAAACAGACGTGGGTGTTGTCTGTATTCTCCAGTTTATAAGGGGAAATTTGAGAATTTATCAGTTCATGGTCATGGCGACAGTCTCTCTGGCCTCTGAGAGTTTGTTACAGCCAGTGCATGGATACCAGGAGATGGGTGTGCAACTGCCAGCATGGTCGGCACTTCTGCAGTTTTCCAGCAGTCCTGCAGTCAGCAGACAGTGGGCACTTCATGATCTTGATTGTGTGCGACCAGAAGGGTTTTCTTTTCAGCCAGATATGTTTAGTGGAAGTGTTGTGGTGGAGGATGGTGCTTGTTTTCTCAAGTATCACTGAATACAAGAGCTCGGGTACATTTAGCACTAAGATCTATTTGGGGTGGTATTTTAATTACTTGATTTGCAAAATGTATGTGTGTGATTCCCAAACATTGAAGACTTCATATATGTATTATTATGAAGAAGAAATATCATAAGGTGGTGGCGACTTACATCTTCTAGAGCTTTTGTCGCTACCTAGTCTCCTGTAAATTGTTAAACAATGAATCTGATAGGATAGTCCCACTATTTTGATATCTAATTGTGTCTGCTCCCCCTTTGTCTTGTGACATCATAAGTGTGGGGTGTTTTTACCACCCAACTAAAGAGAACCACAGCCCAGCGTTTCTCCAATTTAATTAATTAGTTTAATTAATGTATAAATAAATAAACAATGTATTTCTCAAATTTGCCGCCCATTTTGTGTCATGAGATCCTCACAGTCCGGCAGCTCAATGCAGACTGAGCTTTTCCTGCCAATTCACAAGTGGAGGATCAGAGCACCTGTAGGATGTAGGACAATCCACATATAAATAACTAAAGACAGTACCTTGCGTCCTTTCTTTCCTGCAGCTCAGCAGAGATTAGTTTTCTGCCACCAATTCACAGGTGGGGAGCGGAAGGGAAGAGCCCTGTCTCCCGCAAACTGATTAAATAAAGAATATGAAAATTTAATTTTATAAATAAACAATATTCCATCTGCAATGTAATTGACATTGATTTGAATTTCATACTGTAAGATCCTTTCTCTCCAGCAACTCAGTACAGACTTAATCTTTTTTCCCAGCAGTTCACAAGTAGGGGAGGGGTGGATGTGGGGGACAGGAAGGGAAATGGAGGATGAGGGAAGAGCTGGGGGATTTCCCAGGAGTGGAGAAAGTGGCTCAGAACTGAACTGGGGAGGGGTGACAAAAAAAGTGTCCCAGGATCAGTATCCCTTTTCCCAAAGCGGTGGAGGGATGAGGGGGTTGGAAGGGCTGGGGGGGGGGGGGGGGTTCCTCAGAAGGACAGATAATCTCCAGGGGTCATAAATCAACCTCCAAGGGGTCATAAATCAATTAACTTAACAATAGGTTAAGGGGAGGGGGAGGGGGGATAATTTGCCTGTGAATGTATGCTTGCCCCTGGATGTATGCAATCTGTATAAACAAAATGCACCCGCTCTCTTTTTGCCTCAGTACACAGGCATTCAGTATAAGTGTTGTATTATTACATATATTATTTAGCGTTCAGCAAGGCATCCCCCTGTGTATTAAGGTTTTAATGTTAAAGTTATTTAGTGTGCTGAGCTACTGGTTTTAGAGCATGTTATTGGTGATTAGTGTTAACATATAGCACTAGGCTACTTGTTCGTTATTTAAGCATGCACAAATGACGACTGGCAAAGATTATTAGAGATTTGTGGGTCTGTGAAAAGATCTATGTGTGAAGCATACAACTACCACCATCATATCTCGCCTAAACATCTGACAAAGAACCCAAAAAAAGTTCTGGTCCTATGTAAAATCTCTAAGTGGGTGTAAGACTTCCATCTAGCCGCTCATTGACCAGTCTGGTATGAAAGTAGAAGATAGCAAAAGGAAGGCAAAATTTTTTAAATTCCAAGTTTAAGAAACCATTCATGCAGGACAAACATACAAATGTACCATCATTTGACCATCGCACTGAGTAGTAATAAGCATCCCTGACGTGGAGAAACAATTGAAAAAGTTGAAAACAAAAAAGGCGCCAGGTTCAGATGGAATCCCAGTTCGGTTGTACAAAATGTCTATTACAAATCTCTGGACCAGCGCCAAGCGACTGGAAAAAAACATAGGTGACTCCTTTATAAAAGAAGGCTAAAAGAATTGAGTCGAAAAATTACGGAGCAATGTCCTTAACATTTGCATTTGGTTTCTCCCCAAAAATAACATTACAACCCCATAAATTTTTTTCTAGTGCCACTTTATCCTAGTACTCGTAACTTCAGCTTGCCCTATTATTTTTACTACAAGTTCACTGTAAAAATTATAATTAGTTATTTCCCCATTACAAAATCCTTTACTCTCTTCATAGTGTCCTCTATCATTAAATTCCTCTATTCTGCCCCCTCTCCCCCCAACATGATTGCAGTTAATCTTACTTATCATAACAATGTCTGTCTCCCAGAAATTCCCCTCTTAGGATCAGTGAATAACAATTTCATCTCCTTCCAATTAAAACAACTTTAGCCTTTACAATCCAATTCATTCCATGGATTAAACTTTCATTCAAATCCTCAGTCATCACTAAAAATCCCTGCACAAAAGAAAGATACCATTTGTCTTCAGAAACAATAGAACTTGTTTGGTAACCTAAATTTTACTTTTTCATTGGCATCTTCAGTCTGGACTTCAGTTACAGGAAATTCATAGTCAAGTATTTCAATAAAAGCCATCTAAATGTAAGAGCTTGAAAGACTGCAATAATGGAATTTAACACAAAGAAACAAACAGAATTTGACACAAAACTATCCATGAGAAATGACATTGTAAAAAAGGAAAAATAGATACAATTCTTAGGGATCACAATACAGAACAACCTCAAATGGGACATGCATACAGATTCCTTACTCTGTAAGCTGTCAAAGAATGTATTTGCCATAAACATGATTACCAAATATTGTAGAGATATGTGTGTACTAAAGACTGCTTATCACAAACTATTCTCATCAAATTTAAACTATGCTGTAGAAATATAGGGTGCAACAACTCAAGCCAACCTAAGCACATTATTAACACTACAGAAACACGTTATCAGAATTATTTGTGATGCCAAACCTGGAGAATCTTGTCAGAACCTGTTCCCAAAATTAGGTGTGCTTACCATGTAGGTGTACGAGGTGCAACAATAAAGTAATGAGACCGATTTTCTTTGCAAGATGTGGCAACCCTGCTCGCTTGTGTAGGCACAATATCTTTGACCTTGGTCTATAAGCTGCTTCTAGTCCAAGCAGCACATCGATGCAACTGCTCAGTTGTGAGTTGTGCTGTAATAAGTTAACATGTGTTCGTGTCTCTCGGCATGGAAATGGAACCGCATAATATTGCGCAATGGTATGCCATTTCTTTTCGCATTAAACTGGGTGAAAATACGACAACAAATGACAGTAAGCTTCAGAAGGCTTTTGGAGAGGAGGTTATATCAAGAGCTCAAGTTTTTTGTTGGCATAAAATGTTTAGTGAAAGCAGAATGAATGTTGAAGATGAAGACCACAGTGAACAACCATCAACCTCACATACAGATGTCAACTTGGCCAGTGTGCGTGAACTCGTATGATCTGATCAAACATTACCCCTGAAAATTATTGTAGAAGAACTGAATATCAATAAAAAAAAAACGGTTCATCTAATAATAACTGAAGATTTTGGTATGAGAAAGATTTGTGCAAAAATGGTCCCCAAAAATCTCACACCACAACAGTGAGAAACACAGAAAAATGTGACAGCCAATCTGTTAGAGCAAACAGAAATCTATCCAGAGTTGTTGAGCCATGTTATCACTGGTGATGAAAGTTGGTTTTTTCAGTACGATCCAGAGACAAAATGCCAAAGTTCGCAATGGTGCTCAAAGGGATCACCCAGACTAAAAAAAGCTTGCACGTCAAAGCCAAAAGTGAAATGCGTGCTTGTGTGCTTCTTTGATTTGCAAGGGAACTGTTCATAAAGAGTGGGTGCCTCCTGGATAACAGTTAACCAATATTACTACAAAGAAATTTTAGAAAGACTTCATAAAAGAGTTCCTTGTGTCCATGCCAACAGTGCTAATAATAGGATTCTGTATCACGATAATGCGCCATCCTATACTGCTCTGCCAGTACAGCAATTTTTAACTTCAAAACAAATTTCAGTACTACCACAGCCACCTTATTCACCAGATATTGCTCTGTGAGACTTTTTTCTATTTTCAAGAGTCAAAATGACAGTCGAGGGACACCATTTTCAAACAACACAAGATGTCCAAAAAACTGTGACGAGTGTGTTGGAGGATATTACAGAAGATGAGTTCCTGAAATGTTACCGTCAATGGAAGAAGCGCTGGAAAAAGTGTGTTCAATCAGAAGAGAACTACTCTGAAGGAGACAACACTAAACTTGACTAAAACGGTAAGCAACATTTTTTTTCCACATCAGTCTCATTACTTTATTGTTGCACCTCGTATACATATTGAAAGTTATATTGCTTGTGAAAACAATAAACCCAAATTTCAACTGTGATCTGCACCTGCACGATACAAGACAAAAATTATGATACCATGTAAATAGCTACAGAACAGCTTTATACAGAAAAAAATGCACTTCATGCCAATGCCCTACCAAAAATTTTCACAGCTCTTTCTATTAACAAATTAAAAGACCAGATAAAAAAAATTCTAAACAAAAACCCTTTTTATTCCCTAAATGAGTACTTTATCTTTATGAAAAGTGCTTTGTAAGTGTGTCAAGCACATAGTTTTAAGAATCTCACAACTGATCTAATGTTAACAACAGCAATGTTTGTAACATTGTTATTTGTACATTAACTAATGGAAAATGCATTAAAATGTAATATTTACTAACATTGGCAGCCATCAACCACCAGAATTCAGTGAAAATGCAACATTCTATCTTTGAACTACCAAAATCTTTGACATTTCAAATGTGTGCCGCCATTGCAGTTTGCTCTTTAGTCTTATTCCGGCACTTGGCATGTGATTGTGTGTTGTGTACAGTGTTCTCAATAAATATAGAGTTTATATACAAAGTGGTGGTCAGATTTTTAATATGACAATTGTATGACCAGTTCCCCATAATTTAAATGGAAATTTTCTAGCACCACACAAAAGGTACAACAATGAGTTCACTTGGGAGTATGTGCCTCAACTAGTTTTTGCACAGTGACACACACTGCAGACAGTTAGGATTATGATTTTTTACATATGCAAAAAACTGTAACATATAGTACTGGATTATTAGATGATAGCTCTTCGAGCCTTGAAATTATTTACTTCCTCATCCTCTTTGAAGACAATGTTATGGTGCCCAGTTACTGGTGAGACAGACAGATAGAGCAGGTGAAATAAGGAACTAGTAAATGAAGTTGACTTTGTACTATAAGAATTAATGTATTTCACATTATTAGTGACCTAACCAGAAATCCACATCCTCTCTCTATCACAGACCGGAAAACGGTAAAATACAAACAGTGTCTATCTCATGCATCAAACCAGCTTGTCAGCTTGATGAAGATAGAAATTTGGAGGACAACTCCCTCCCTCCCATCCCCAACCCCACTTCCACATCACCACTTGCTACCAGTGTTCCTAACAAACCATGCTTTTTTTCTGGCTCCCATACTGCGTGTGACACTAGTGCATCGTGTCTTCCACCCAGCTTGGAGAATGCACGTGATGTTGCGTGTGAATGAATCCCTTCACGTTCCCCCCACCACAGTGATTCCATTGACCGGCTGACAGCATCTGACGACACCTGTGTTGCCATCTTCCACGTCAAAATTTCATTCTTTCCCATCAAGGACCTGTCTTTGCAGCTATGTGATAGCATACTGTTCGTCCTGCGTGCCCATCCATTAAACTGGATGATTCGATTGGCCACACCATGCTCCTCCGTGTGTTTGTGATCCCTCCAGATGCAGAGGAGACATCAATCACCACCTCAATTGAGGACAACGGCCATCTCTCTATTTGTGTACCACTCATGGTGCACCAAAACCCCACATCACTGGGCTGCCTGATCCCAGTTTCCTGGTATGGCTGCCCGCTGCACCCATGGATGTGGCAATTCATTTTCATCATTAATGCAATGTACACCCATGGGCCCTCTTTCCCACAACCACAAACCAAGCACAATGCCCACCTCCATTACCATGTCTCCCCGTGCTCTGCACTATGGTGGGGGGATGGCTCTGTGGCACTCATCGACCACTAGAATTGAGTGTCGATGCAACATGCTATCTTTGAACTACCAAAATCTATGACATTTCAAATGTGTGCCCCCATTGCGGTTTTTCCTTTAGTCTTATTCTGGTGCTTAGCATGTGATGGTGTGTTGTGTACAGTGTTCTTATTAAATATACAGTTTATATACCAAGCGATGTTCAGGTTTTTAATATGATGATTGTATGACCCGTACCCCATAAACACAAACAAATCTTTAGTTTTTAACTCATAAACTGACATATACACAAGAATAATCTGTATCATGTCCCAAAATTGCATTATTTCTAAGGATTGTACTTGTTTATTTGATGTTGAATAATTATGACTATTATTATCATTATTATTATTATTAAACTTATTTGAGCTCTGTGTTTACATATGTTTTAGACACTTTTAAATCCAGTTCTACTCCCCCAGTTGTCTCTGCAGTTTTCTGTACCTAAACTTCGAGATCATCTAAATCTTCTCTGACACATTCTAGTGCTTGACCCTGCCTCTTTAAAATTTTATCCCAACAATCTATTTTTTGGTCTAATTTTTCCCACTGTTTTTCAAGTTTCAAGTTTGTGACTTTGTTTATCCAATGAGTTTCGAAATCATATTAAAAAGGTTGCTATTAAAACCCCGCATATTCTCATGACTGAAAATATGAATTGGTGAACACATAGCTTCTTTTTCCCTCATGGACCACAATATCTGCACTTGCAGCATCCAGAGAACACTCCCTGTTATGTACAGTCTGATTAGGAGATATGGGCAGCTGAATACAGCAGATAATATGGACCTGGTGACCTCAGCTATGGGCAGCTGGATATGGTGGAAAATATACACTTGGTGCCCTGGGGTGCTAAATTCAGAGGTCAGTAAGTTAATAAATCTTTGTCGTTGCAATATCCCACTTTTAGCATCCAGAGAACATACCTCCTTTATTTCAGTAACAAAACATGAAGCCAGCTTGACTGTCCAAGGGTGAAATATCTGTAACAAAATAGAGCAGAAAATATGAAGCGTGGGTCCTCTGTCTGAAAACGATTAATTATCACAGCTATAGCCTATACATGGTATTCAGTTTACTATAGTATAATAAATCTAAATGAAAAGGGGGAAGATGCCCTGTTCAGAGCTAACAAATCAATATTTAAAACTGAAATTTGGCAACAACTTGAATAAACATTTCACTTGTTTGACTGACAGTGCTAACAACATGTGATGGCCAGCCTTGATGTGAGTTTTAGGCGGTTTTCCACAACCCACTATCAAAATAGTGGGCCTATTCCAATGTTTCGCCTCAGATAGAACCTATGCAAACACTGAAAACACTTTCTCACACTTGCAGACAAAATTTGCTCTGTATGTACACAGAATGTGTACACTGTTTCTGCCGTGGGGGATGAATGGGAGTCTAAGGACCTTTGCGATTTGGTCTCTTTAAACACACAAACAACATTTGGTTCATATTTCTTATTTAACTCCTACAACACATTACTACAGTATTCATGAAGAATAAAATTAATATCTTTTGAACGATAATGTAAAAGCAAGATGTAGCTATATGTGCTTTCCTATTATCTATCAAGGATATACTTTCACCATCTGGAAGGCCCTTTGGTGTCTTTTCAGCCCATTTGCGACTGCTCTCCAGCATGGTTTCCTTTCCATTGTTGTTGTTGTGGTCTTCAGTCCTGAGACTGGTTTGATGTAGCTCTCCATGCTACTCTATCCTGTGCAAGCTCCTTCATCTCCCAGTACCTACTGCAACCTACATCCTTCTGAATCTGTTTAGTGTATTCATCTCTTGGTTTCCTTCTACGATTTTTACCCTCCACGTTGCCCTCCAATGCTAAATTTGTGATTCCTTGATGCCTCAGGACATGTCCTACCAACTGATCCCTTCTTCTAGTCAAGTTGTGCCACAAACTTCTCTTCTCCCCAATCTATACTCGATGTTAACAAGTTTCTCTTCTTCAGAAACGCTTTCCTTGCCATTGCCAGTCTTCATTTTATATCCTCTCAAATTCAACCATCATCAGTTATTTTGCTCCCCAAATAGCAAAACTCCTTTACTACTTTAAGTGTCTCATTTCCTAATCTAATTCCCTTATCATCACCCAACTTAATTCGGCTACATTCCATTATTCTCGTTTTGCTTTTGTTGATGTTCATCTTATGTCCACCTTTCAAGACACTGTCCATTCCATTCAACTGCTCTTCCAAGTCCTTTGCTGTCTGTGACAGAATTACAATGTCATCGGCAAACCTCAAAGTTTTTATTCCTTCTCCATGGATTTTAATACCTACTCCAAATTTTTCTTTTGTTTCCTTTACTGCTTGTTCAATATACAGATTGAATAGCATCAGGGAGAGGCTACAACCCTGTCTCACTCCTTTCCCAACCACCGCTTCCCTTTCATGCCCCTCGACTCTTATAACTGCCATCTGGTTTCTGTACAAATTGTAAATAGCCTTTCGCTCCCTGTATTTTACCCCTGCCACCTTTAAAATTTGAAAGAGAGTATTCCAGTCAACACTGTCAAAAGTTTTCTCTAAGTCTACAAATGCTAGAAACATAGGTATGCCTTTCCTTAATCTTTCTTCTAAGAGAAGTCGTAAGGTCAGTACCGCCTCATGTGTTCCAACATTTCTACGGAATCCAAATTGATCTTCCCCGAGGTCGGCTTCTACCAGTTTTTCCATTCGTCTGCAAAGAATTCACGTTAGTATTTTGCAACTGTTACTTATTAAACCGATAGTTCGGTAATTTTCACATCTGTCAACACCTACTTTCTTTGGGATTGGAATTGTTATATTCTTCTTGTAGTCTGAGGGTATTTCGCCTGTCTCATACATCTTGCTCACCAGATGGAAGAGTTTTGTCTGGACTGGCTCACCCAAGACCGTCAGTAGTTCTAATGGAATGTTGTCTACTCCCGGGGCCTTGTTTTGACTCAGGTGTTTCAGTGCTCTGTCAAACTCTTCACGCAATATCATATCTCCCATTTCATCTCCATCTACATCCTCTTCCATTTCCATAATATTGTCCTCAAGTACATCGCGCTTGTATAGACCCTCTATATACTCCTTCCACCTTTCTGCTTTCCCCTCTTTGCTTAGAACTGGGTTTCCATCTGAACTGTTGATATTCATACAAGTGGTTCTCTTTTCTCCAAAGGTCTCTTTAATTTTCCTGTAGGCTGTATCTATCTTACCCCTAGTGAGATAAGCCTTTACATCCTTACATTTGTCCTCTAACCATGCCTGCTTAGCCATTTTGCACTTCCTGTCGATCTCATTTTTGAGACGTTTGTATTCCTTTTTGCCTGCTTCATTTACTGCATTTTTATATTTTCTCATTTCATCAATTAAATTCAATATTTCTTCTGTTACCCAAGGATTTCTACTAGCCCTCATCTTTTTACCTACTTCATCCTCTGCTGCCTTCACTACTTCATTCCTCAGAGCTACCCATTCATCTTCTACTGTATTTCTATCCCTCATTCCTGTCAATTGTTCCCTTATGCTGTCCCTGAAACTCTGTACAACCTCTGGTTCTTTCAGTTTATCCAGGTCCCATCTCCTTAAATTCCAACCTTTTTGCAATTTCTTCAGTTTTAATCTACAGTTCATAGCCAATAGATTTTGGTCAGAGTCCACATCTGCCCCTGGAAATGTCCTAAAACCTGGTTCCTAAATCTCTGTCTTACCATTATACAATCTATCTGATACCTTCTACTATCTCCAGGATTCTTCCATGAATACAACCTTCTTTTATGATTCTTGAACCAAGTGATAGCTATGGTTAAGTTATGCTCTGTGCAAAACTCTACCAGACAGCTTCCTCTTTCATTTCTTAGCCCCAATCCATATTCACCTACTATGTTTCCTTCTCTCCCTTTTCCTACTGTTGAATTCCAGTCACCGATGACTATTAAATTTTCGTCTCCCTTCACTACCTGAATAATTTCTTTTATCTCATCATACATTTCTTCAATTTCTTTGTCATCTGCAGAGCTAGTTGGCATATAAACTTGTACTACTGTAGTAGGCATGGGCTTCGTTTCTATCTTGGCCATTATAATACGTTCACTATGCTGTTTGTAGTAGCTTACCCGCACTCCTATTTTTTTATTCATTATTAAACCTACTTCTGCATTACCCCTATTTGATTTTGTATTTATAACCCTTCCTTTCCATACTAGAAACATATGTACAGTTACTATCTCGATCTCAGCTACAGTCTCACTAAAACATGCTCATGAGGAATAGTCGCAGAATAATCGGGATCATATATTATCTTTTTTTACCAGAAGCTATCTTACAGTGCGGGCCGCAGGGTACTCAGTAGACCACTTCCTCCCTTTCCTATTTCAGCCGCTAACAGTTTACAGAAAGAAAGCCTGTTGATAGTTTGTATGTGACCTCTAATCTCTATAAATTTTTAATAACAATCTTGTGTGAGAAACGTGTAGACTAGGGGGAAGCAATACGCAGGTTGACTCTTCTAGGAAAGTAACAATCAACACATTGCTGTGTACAATGCCTGCCTTTTAGTGTCTATCAGAGGGTTTAAATTATACAGATTTAATAATGGGTAATAAAGGCTATTTTTCTAGCTACTGTTGTAGGTATGGACCTAGGATTCTTTACAACAAATTTCATTAGCGAGTATAGGCCTACTGTATGTACTGTGACTGCACAGTTAAAATGCCTAGTTCCTTGACGTACGTGGGTGGACATCACATATTATTTTACTACTCGCTTTTGAGCAATCACTATTTTCTTTCTCAGTGTCTTGTCACCCGAGAAAATTATTCCATAAGACGACATTGAGTGGAAAACATGCAGACAGGCGGACCCTGCTCTAAAGTAGGACAAATGCTGAGAAGAAAAAATATTATACAGATATCAAATTTATATTTTAATGTAGATTAAATATTATTACAACATAAAATTTTCAGGTATTTAGAAATACTGTTACCATGCATTCTTGAAATATTTTCTGGGGGAGGGAGGGAGGTGTACCATAATTTTTGCTGTTCCATGACCCGAACGAATCTAAATCTGTCTCTGGCTACAACTCAAGCAATACGGCGCTTTGGTGTTGACAAGTATGAGTTTGCCAAATTTGCTATGAGAAATCAGTGTAAGCAATGGCAGTACTCAAATTCTTTCCAACATAATTGATCTCTGTACTTGATACTTTATTAGATTTCCTCCGATCACTTAATTACATGGATAGTAGGAATGCTCATGTGGCTGGTATTATTGAGAATGCATCTACTCTGTTGAAAACAGTAGTTCCAAACATAGTAACTGCTACAGAATTAATGCAGTTTCCACATCACCCAATAGGTAGGCCTACGCAGCCCAGAGCATTACCGTACTGTTTTCAATAACTGGTGAATTTGCCAGTAGCCATTTAATCACACTGCTTGCAGACAGATGGAGAAACACATTTTTCACTCAGAAAGAGGTGCAGCGTTGCACACCTTCCAAATGAACTGAAAGTTGTTCCATTATCTTTCGGGCGTGCACTCGGGACAGCGACAATTCTTCTTGGGATATTTCGGCTAGAAACCTCCCAGCCATCTTCAAGGCGAGTCGGAGACTGAGTTCATGGCGTTTGTGCGTGCCTGTTTATACGGAGAGTCACGTGATACAAAGCTGCTGAGGATTGAAAGCGCATGCGTCAAAGATATCAAAGTCGCCACTACTGCACTAGTCATAGATAAGATGTATATAGCAAAGATAAACATATAAGCGTAGAGTGCAAACAAAATAGTGCTGCTACGAATCCACCACGCTTATAAATAAATAATTAATCTTTAAAAGTGGTAACATCTGTCGGAAGTGAAGATGCAGAAATCCTTTCCGAACAAAGGTGTGAAATAAGCGGTTTCCAAGCATTGTCAAGATGAAATCCTTTGTCACGGTTTAGCAGGTTGTCGGCCAGTTGTATTTCTACAGCTTCCTTAACAACTGAGTCCCAGAAAGATGAAGCAGTAGTTAAAATCTTAACATCTTTATAATCCATGGCATGGCCAGTAGAAATGCAATGTTTGGCAACTGCTGATTTGTTGGACTGGACCAAAGTTTTCAGAACACTCATAATTTGCGACTGATGGTGGCAGCTAGACGCCTGCAAATACAGGTCTCTGTGTATGGGCTTACGGTATACGCAATGACCTAGAGATCCTTCTTCTTCCGGCGAACCAGCACATTCAGAAACGGTAAACAGCCATTCTTCTCTCGCTCCATAGTGAACTTGATGTTTCTGTGAATGGAATTGAGATGTTCCAAAAACTCTATCAGTTTATCCTCTCCATGGGGCCACACTATGAAAGTGTCATCCACATATCTCCAGAAGACCGTCGATTTTAATACTGCTGAGTTGAGGCTTTCTCTTCAAAATCCTCCATAAACAAATTAGCCAGCAGGGGAGAGAGAGGGCTCCCCATAGCGACACCGTCAATTTGTTCGTAATATTGTTCATCAAATAAAAAATAAGTGGAGGTTAATGCACGCTTGCCCGCATCTCGTGGTCGTGCGGTAGCATTCTCGCTTCCCACGCCCGGGTTCCCGGGTTCGATTCCCGGCGGGGTCAGGGATTTTCTCTGCCTCGTGATGGCTGGGTGTTGTGTGCTGTCCTTAGGTTAGTTAGGTTTAATTAGTTCTAAGTTCTAGGGGACTGATGACCATAGATGTTAAGTCCCATAGTGCTCAGAGCCATTTGAACCATTTTTTTTAATGCACGCTTAAACAAAGCTGTTATATCATCCTCAAACTTGCTGCTAATGAGATTCAGGCAGTCAGCCAGAGTTACTTTGGTGAACAACGAGACAACGTCAAAACTAACTAATAAATCTGTGCTATTGAGCTTCAGACGTTTCAACCTACTGATAAAATCCGACGAGTTGTGGATATGATGTTCACATTTCCCCCACAAACGGTCTCAACAGAGTAAATATTTTGCCAATGAGTACGTTGGTGCACCTATATTGCTAACTATTGGTCGGAAAGTCAGCACTTTTAAAATCTGCACCAATACTCCAAGATTACTCGTAAAGTGAGTTTGGCATTGGTTAAGGAGAGAATTAGATATACTCGCAGGAAGTTGCTTCCGAGAGACGTCTCTATTGAGAAGATGCACAACTCACTGGATGAGTCTGCATACCGTAAAGATTGACAAGGACCCCACATCTCGGGTTGAGAGGAAAACTGCATCGCTTCTGAACTCCAGTTCTCTGGCTAAAGGAGTCACCAACAAACTGAACGCCGGCCGAAGTGGCCGTGCGGTTAAAGGCGCTGCAGTCTGGAACCGCGAGACCGCTATGGTGGCAGGTTCGAATCCTGCCTCGGGCATGGATGTTTGTGATGTCCTTAGGTTAGTTAGGTTTAACTAGTTCTAAGTTCTAGGGGACTAATGACCTCAGCAGTTGAGTCCCATAGTGCTCAGAGCCAGCCAACAAACTGAAGGGACACAGCTCTGTGCCCCCCAAGATTATATGGCCTTCCCAAGGTACAAAAAGTTCTATGAACGTCCAGTTCAGAAGAAACTGGAAATCTTAATCCATGTTTGGAGCATATTTTAAAAGTGCTGACTTTTCGACCAATAGTTAGCAATATAGGTGCACCAACGTACTCATTGGCAAAATACACTCCTGGAAATGGAAAAAAGAACACATTGACACCGGTGTGTCACACCCACCATACTTGCTCCGGACACTGCGAGAGGGCTGTACAAGCAATGATCACACGCACGGCACAGCGGACACACCAGGAACCGCGGTGTTGGCCGTCGAATGGCGCTAGCTGCGCAGCATTTGTGCACCGCCGCCGTCAGTGTCAGCCAATTTGCCGTGGCATACGGAGCTCCTTCGCAGTCTTTAACACTGGTAGCATGCCGTGACAGCGTGGACGTGAACCGTATGTGCAGTTGACGGACTTTGAGCGAGGGCGTATAGTGGGCATGCGGGAGGCCGGGTGGACGTACCGCCGAATTGCTCAACACGTGGGGCGTGAGGTCTCCACAGTACATCGATGTTGTCGCCAGTGGTCGGCGGAAGGTGCACGTGCCCGTCGACCTGGGACCGGACCGCAGCGACGCACGGATGCACGCCAAGACCGTAGGATCCTACGCAGTGCCGTAGGGGACCGCACCGCCACTTCCCAGCAAATTAGGGACACTGTTGCTCCTGGGGTATCGGCGAGGACCATTCGCAACCGTCTCCATGAAGCTGGGCTACGGTTCCGCACACCGTTAGGCCGTCTTCCGCTCACGCCCCAACATCGTGCAGCCCGCCTCCAGTGGTGTCGCGACAGGCGTGAATGGAGGGACGAATGGAGACGTGTCGTCTTCAGCGATGAGAGTCGCTTCTGGCTTGGTGCCAATGATGGTCGTATGCGTGTTTGGCGCCGTGCAGGTGAGCGCCACAATCAGGACTGCATACGACCGAGGCACACAGGGCCAACACCCGGCATCATGGTGTGGGGAGCGATCACCTACACTGGCCGTACACCACTGGTGCTCGTCGAGGGGACACTGAATAGTGCACGGTACATCCAAACCGTCATCGAACCCATCGTTCTACCATTCCTAGACCGGCAAGGGAACTTGCTGTTCCAACAGGACAATGCACGTCCGCATGTATCCCGTGCCACCCAACGTGCTCTAGAAGGTGTAAGTCAACTACCCTGGCCAGCAAGATCTCCGGATCTGTCCCCCATTGAGCATGTTTGGGACTGGATGAAGCGTCGTCTCACGCGGTCTGCACGTCCAGCACGAACGCTGGTCCAACTGAGGCGCCAGGTGGAAATGGCATGGCAAGCCGTTCCACAGGACTACATCCAGCATCTCTACGATCGTCTCCATGGGAGAATAGCAGCCTGCATTGCTGCGAAAGGTGGATATACACTGTACTAGTGCCGACATTGTGCATGCTCTGTTGCCTGTGTCTATGTGCCTGTGGTTCTGTCAGTGTGATCATGTGATGTATCTGACCCCAGGAATGTGTCAATAAAGTTTCCCCTTCCTGGGACAATGAATTCACGGTGTTCTTATTTCAATTTCCAGGAGTGTATTTACTCTGTTGAGACCATTTGTGGGGGAAATGTGAACATCATATTCACAACTTGTCGGATTTTATCAGTAGGTTGAAACGTCTGAAGCTCAATAGCACAGATTTATTAGTTAGTTTTGACGTTGTCTCGTTGTTCACCAAAGTAACTCTAGCTGACTGCCTGTATCTCATTAGCAGCAAGTTTGAGGATGATATAACAGCTCTGTTTAAGCATGCATTAACCTCCACTTATTTTTTATTTGATGAACAATATTACGAACAAATTGACGGTGTCGCTATGGGGAGCCCTCTATCTCCCCTGCTGGCTAATTTGTTTATGAAGGATTTTGAAGAGATAGCCCTCAACTCAGCAGTATTAAAACCGACAGTCTTCTGGAGATTCGTGGGTGACACTTTCATAGTGTGGCCCCACGGAGAGGGTAAACTGATAGAGTTTTTGGAACATCTCAATTCCATTCACGGAAACATCAAGTTCACTATGGAGCGAGAGAAGAATGGCTTTTTACCGTTTCTGAATGTGCTGGTTTGCCGGAAAGAAGATGGATCTCTAGGTCATTGCGTATACCGTAAGCCCACACACAGAGACCTGTATTTGCAGGCGTCTAGCTGCCACCATCAGTCGCAAATTATGAGTGTTCTGAAAACTTTGGTCCACAGGGCTCATGTAGTGTCTGATGTTGACAACCTGCAGGATGACCTTCTACACCTGGAGGCAGTTTTTTAGGAGAAATGGCTATTTGCAACAGCAGATGAAGAAAGCCCTGCAAATAAAAACTGCAGAAAAATCACAGGAAAAGGATGAGGAAGTGGAAAGGGAAGTGAAATCTACAGCCTTTCTCCCATACGTGGGTAATGTTTCTTCTAAAATCTCTAGAATCTTGAAGAAACATAAAGTGGATGTGATATTCCACCCACCAGCTAAGACTGCAGCCTTGTTGGGATCCGTTAAGGATGATCTGCTCTTGCGAAAGGCGGGAGTTCATGAAATCCCTTGTGAATGTGGCAAACGTTACATAGGGCAAACCACGCACACTGTACAGGAACGATGCGTCGAACACCAGCGGTACACATGTCTTCTTCAGTCCAACAAATCAGCAGTTGCCAAACATTGCATTTCTACTGGCCATGCCATAGATTATAAAGATGTAAAGATATTAACTACTGCTTCATCTTTTTGGGACTCAGTTGTTAAGGAAGCTAAAGAAATACAACTGGCCGACAACTTGCAAAACCGTGACGAAGGATTTCATCTTGACAATGCTTGGAAACCGCTTATTTCACACCTTTGTTCGGAAAGAATTTCTGCATCTTCACTTCCAACAGATGTTACCTCTTTTAAAGATTAATTATTTATTTACAAGCACGGTGGATTCGCAGCAGCACTATTTTGTTTGCACTCTGCGCTTATATGTTTATCTTTGCTATATACATCTTATCTACGACTAGTGCACTAGTGGCGACTTTGATATCTTTCACGCATGCGCTTTCAGTCCTCAGCAGCTTTGTATCACGTGACTCTCCGTATAAATACGCACGCGCAAACGCAATGAACTCAGTCTCCGACTCGCCTTAAAGATGGCTGGGAGGTTTCTAACTGAAATATCGCAATAAGAATTGTCGCTGTCCCGAGTGTACGCCCGAAAGATGATGGAACATTATGTCCGCCAGGAAAACTCCAAGAACTGAAAGTTTTCTGCATCATTGAGACTGCATAATCCATCACAGAACTTGTCAGGCAGAAGTCGCCTGCATTTTCCGCAGTACACGCCTTGGTGAATATTTGCTTCTAAACCACAATAAATACATCTACTGTTCACATTTAGAGATATCTCTAACAGCTTTGGTTGCCAAAACTATCTCGTATCAGATGGATAGGCTATACCCCTTCGGTATGTGACTTTCCTACAGCAATGTTATTCAAATGAGTAATGACAAACAATCCACAGCTCCAAGCATCTTTTTGGCTTGAATGTTCCACCTCAACCACCTTCAAGTTCCTGCAGGTCATTTTATCGAATGTAGACAAGTAATTTCACACCTACAAAAGTTTGTGAACATTGACGGACAATCTTCATCTTTCCCATTTTGCTGTAGCAATGAAACAGCAAACAGGCACCAGTGATTTCCATTTACATGTACTGGAATGAAAATCCTTTCAAAATCATTGAGATTCTTCTGATACGTAAGATTATTTCCACAATTTTTACGTGTCCGGATGCTGCCGGCTGTCTGAGAGCCAATGTAGAAATCTTTCTCATGATCATGAAAAATAGTTTCTGCACAATAATCTACAATAACATTTGTCAGACAATTGTTACCAAACAGAGATTTATAATTCTCACTTAGCAAGAATTGTTCTTTTTGTGGTTTAACCATGTCACGGAAAACAGCAACAATAAAATCCGCTTTACATCTTTTTTCAGAGTGGGCTAGATACTTGAGCAAGCCATCGTTTAAACATAGGCCCTACTGTTACACAGTATGGAAGGTTATTGCTTTCCGTGCATTCAGTTTCTTTGTAACCATTCACAGAACACTGAACGGCTGTGACATCAAAATTAAATCTGAAATAAGAAAACGTTGTCATCTTTTTTTGCCAGAATTCCTCTGCAGTTTTCCCATCATTATTTTCAAATTGCTTCTGTCTTCTCTTTCCTTTTGACTCTACTGCCACTTCTTCCATTGAATGTGAATCACGGATTTTAAAGTCCCTGAAAACAGATCGTACTTGGGTGTCCATGACCTCTAAGAATTGCCCATTAAAAAGTGGTCTCATTTGCATCTGTCCGAACCTGTTCTCCACAGCTGCACCTCTTGATGTCTTCTCCACTGGGCAGGAGATCTGTGACAGTTCCAAACTGCAAAGGCACAAATGACGCATATCTCCTTAAAGTATACATAACAAAATCTTCCTGATGGAAAGTATTCTGGGCGGTATCATTTCCAAGAAACATTTGGTCTCTCTTTTGTTCTACCTTGGTTTTGAAAAAGCAGTAATATCTACTCTGTTTGTACAATGCTGATGCTGGCATATGATGATCTGATTCACTTTCAGGGGCACCTGTACAGTGCAGCCAATGGTCCTTCATGTGAAACTGATTTAGCACATCCAATTTTGGTACACGTGACTGTCACGGGGCTGGAGGTATCATTCATAAGTGTGCACAGCATGAGGCTACGGAGCGTAGTGGAAATGCTTAGTGGACAAGTAGCTCACGAAAGTGCTACAGTGCTAGTGGTGTTAATACAAAGCAGAACAATGGCAACGATAAACAAAGCAAACATAGCATTATATCTGCAACAACAGTTGCCGAGGTTGACATTTCGTCAGAAAGGAGTCTGAGGAATTTCGCAGAATGAAGAAGTAGCCTTATATGGTTGTAACAAAGTAACCTATTCAGAGGAAAACATGAACACCTGAAGCGGCACTTATACACACTGAATGTACTTATCTTCTGCATTTTGACTGAGGAACCGTAGTACCATATTAAGATGATCGTTCTCATCCAAATCACGATCACAAAAAGCTTTCAATCTGGCTTTCTGCAAAACACACAATTTCCGTACATATTCCATATTATCGCTCAAAGCAAAATTTTCATCGCAGAGGTAAATAATTCCAGATACAACTGCCTTGGGGCGATATCTTGAAGAATACTTTTCATCCTTTCTCTCTGGGAACATCTGAGGGCATAGAATTTTTTATCCTGATTTGTGTGATTTCCGATTACATCGGTTGTAGTCGTATAAACACGGACAGTTCCATTTCCAAGGACACAGTTGGACTTGAAAGTCGTACAGTTGTTATATTTGCTCTTTCCATAGCAAACATAACTTAAATACGGTTTGTATTTACCTACCGTTGTTGAACCCCTTGAAACATACGACGCAAGGTAATTTCATCTCATTGTCATCAAGAACTTCTCCTTATCGGTGTTGTGCATACTTTGAAGACTACAGGTAACAAATTCTAAATCAACTATGCCTATTTTATAGTTAAATGACACTGACTGATTATTCCGATTAGTCACTTTCATGCAAGACCTTGTATTTACTACTTGTAAGTTACCGCACCTTTCACTTTTGGTTGTATTCCATCCGTATCTTTCTGCCATCATATATGAAGTCGACTCATAATTACCCTTTTATCAGAAAGCCTCGTAATACTGGTGACTTCCTCCACAATCATCAAAATCAGTATCTTCATAGCCCATGTCTCTTCTTTCGATCACCCGCACAATATGAACTGCGGCGTAGCAAGCGTCCGAAGATCTTCTGAAAGACGTTACATTCTAGTAGTACAGTTTAACACCACCAATTTACACTGAAAAAATGTCAAATCGGAAGCAAACAAACAACAGATGCAGCGCTGGCGCACAGGCAAATGCCCTGTGTGGACGATGAGGCCTCTGTTTGGAATCCAGATAGAGGGAGTTCCGCGCTGGGGATTGGTGTGGTCCACTACAAAAACACTCTTGACCTAATTGGGTGCACTGCCGAGAACGCAGTAAGTGATAGCAGTCCTCGTCGAAATTTGAGAAATCGTTGACAATGATCTGCAGAAGTTAGTGACTTGAAATGAATGGTCTTTAGAATGAAAAGAAGACAAAAGATTAAGGAAGTAAAACAGTCTATTTACACAGTTGAACTAGAACGTTATAAAAGTCAAAGTAGCCTGCCTCTTTTAGACATAGCCTAAAATGAGATGGAACACAAACTCCTCAAGCAGGCTGTGCACAAAAAAATATACTGAGAGGAGCTATCGGTTGCGACGAAACACCGCCAGTAGTTATACCTATAGATACATGACTTCTCTGCTGTTCACATTTATTTGCCTGGCAGTATGTTTCTCGAACCATCTACAGACTATTTTCTATCCTTCCATTAACAGCGTGCGGAAGAAAATGAACAATTAAATCTTTATATACAAACTCTGGTTTATTTTATTATGATGATCATTTCTCCCTGTGTAGGTTAGAGACTATAAAATATTTTTACATTCAAGGAAGACAGTTGGTAATTGAAATTTCGTTAAAAGACCACGCCGCAACAGGTAACACCTTTTTTAAAATGATTGCCATCCTAACTCGCTTATCATACCTGTGAAACTCTCTCCCCTATTTCTCGATAATACAAAATGAGATCTCCTTCTGAGAACTTCTTTGATGTCCTTTGTCAATTATGTCTGGTACGGATCACACGCAGCACAGCAGTACTCTAGCAGAGCACGAACAGGCATAGTTTTGTTGTCTTTTTAGTAGATCTGCGGCCTTTTCGAAGTTCTCTGCCAATAAAACATAGTCTCTGGTTCCATCCCCCACCACAACATTATCTACATGATCGTTACAATTTAAGAAATGGTTCAAATTGCTCTGAGCACTATGGGACTTAACATCTGTGGTCATCAGTCCCCTAGGACTTACAACTACATAAACCTAACTAACCTAAGGACATCACACACATCCATGCCCGAAGCAGGATTTGAACCTGCGACCGTAGCGGTCACGCGGTTCCAGACTGAAGTGCCTTGAACCGCACGGCCACACCGGCTGGCTAAATTTAATCCCCATCTAGTGTACACTTACAAAGTTCAGAAGGAGTGGAGACTGTCTCTTAGGAAAGCGTTAAGCGAATTTTAATCTGCTTTTTAAATAAATATATTTTGTGTTTACTTTTGCTGGATTTGGATGTTACGGTGGTGAGTCTTGTTACAACAATCTTGTGGTCACTAATCCCTGTATCCACCACGATGCTTCCTATCTGCTCAGGATTATTTGTTGTTAAGAGGTCAAATATGTTATCATGACCATTTACATTTTGAGTGGGCTCCTTTTGGAGAAAGCATTTTGCACAACTTCTAAGGATGATTTGTATGTACCACTGGCTTTGAATATCCATTTTCGTCAACATATCGATGGTAGATTGAAGTTATCACCAACTATAACTGTATGAGTGGGGTACACATTTGCGGTTCAAGTGGCTCTGAGCACTATGGGACTTAACATCTGTGGTCATCAGTCCCCTAGGACTTAGAACTACTTAAACCTAACTAACTTAAGGACATCACACACATCCATGCCAGAGGCAGGATTCGAACCTGCGATCGTAGCGGTCGCGCGGTCCCAGACTGTAGCGCCTAGAACCGCTCGGCCACTCCAGCCGGCCACACATTTGTGATAAAACTCAAGTTTTCTTCGAACTGTTACGTAACGGAATCATTTGAGTGAGGGTTGCAAGAAATCGATACAAAGTTCGTATCATTCCAAATAATGACGGAGATCTTTAGCCAGAAGAAGAAATTAACAAAAGCTGGTTGACCAATAAGGAATGATGTGAGATGCTAATGACTAAATATTTTTAACAACGCCATATCGTTTATCGGCCTCCAGAATAAGTGGATCAAACACTACAAAATAATTATTAAGACTGCAGTGGAAAATGACCGAATAATATTAAATAATGCTAGGCGAGCAAAACTGCAAATTTAACAGTTTGTGTTTGTTTTGCTACCAACTAGTATAATTTCATTTAATCCCTGGACATTACAGGGTTATTACAAATGATTGAAGCGATTTCACAGCTCTACAATAACTTTATTATTTGAGATATTTTCACAATGCTTTGCACACACATAGAAAAACTCAAAAAGCTTTTTTAGGCATTCACAAATGTTCGATATGTGCCCCTTTAGCGATTCGGCAGACATCAAGCCGATAATCAAGTTCCTCCCACATTTGGCGCAGCATATCCCCATCAATGAGTTCGAAAGCATCGTTGATACGAGCCCGCAGTTCTGGCACGTTTCTTGGTAGAGGAGGTTTAAACACTGAATCTTTCACATAACCCCACAGAAAGAAATCGCATGGGGTTAAGTCGGGAGAGTGTGGAGGCCATGACATGAATTGCTGATCATGATCTCCACCATGACCGATCCATCGGTTTTCCAATCTCCTGTTTAAGAAATGCCGAACATCATGATGGAAGTGCGGTGGAGCACCATCCTGTTGAAAGGTGAAGTCAGCGCTGTCGGTCTCCAGTTGTGGCATGAGCCAATTTTCCAGCATGTCCAGATACACGTGTCCTGTAACGTTTGTTTCGCAGAAGAAAAAGGGGCCGTAAACTTTAAAACCGTGAAATTGAACAAAACACGTTAACTTTTGGTGAATTGCGAATTTGCTGCACGAATGCGTGAGGATTCTCTACCGCCCAGATTCACACATTGTGTCTGTTCACTTCACCATTAAGAAAAAATGTTGCTTCATCACTGAAAACAAGTTTCACACTGAACGCATCCTCTTCCATGAGCTGTTGCAACCGCGCCGAAAATTTAAAGCGTTTGACTTTGTCATTGGGTTTCAGAGCTTGTAGCAATTGTAAACGGTAAGGCTTCTGCTTTAGCCTTTTCCGTAAGATTTTCCAATTCATCGGCTGTGGTACGTTTAGCTCCCTGCTTGCTTTATTCGTCGACTTCTGCAGGCTACGCGTGAAACTTGTCCGCATGCATTCAACCGTTTATTCACTCACTGCAGGCTGACCCGTTGATTTCCCCTTACAGAGGCATCCAGAAGCTTTAAACTGTGCATACCATCGCCGAATGGAGTTAGCAGTTGGTGGATCTTTGTTGAACTTCGTCCTGAAATGTCGTTGCACTGTTATGACTGACTGATATGAGTGCATTTCAAGCACGACATACGCTTTCTCGGCTCCTGTCGCCATTGTGTGTCACTGCGCTCTCGAGCGCTCTGGCGGCAGAAACCTGAAGTGCGGCTTCAGCCGAACAAAACTTTATGAGTTTTTCTACATATCTGTTGTGTGTCGTGACCATATGTCAATGAATGGAGCTACAGTGAATTTATGAAATCGCTTCAATCATTTATAATAGCCCTGTATTTTGCACGAGTAATAATTCTGTAACTATTTTTGTATTTGTGCCTCCTGCCATTCATACATCACTCTTAACTATTGTCATTTCTTAATTTTGGTAAAAATCAGCACATTCACATCCTACTACTTTTATTTTGCTGCATTTCTGTTTGTTGTAACTGAATATGTTACAAAAACTAGTTGTTGGTTACTCTGTACTTAATTCCAGATGGAATCGGAGCTCTGTTTGGTAACATTGTACCAGTAATTATTAAGTTTTTTCTCTCTACTAGTAGCATAGACATTACAAATAATCCCTCTCTTTGTTTACACTCTGAACAGCATGATACACTGACAATAAATCCGTGCTTAACATTCCATTGCTATCGCTGTTTCAGAAAGAGAGTTTCTAGGTAGTGGAGAGCGGGCGTGGTAATTACGACGATAATTAATCACTCGCACTCCCATCAGTTACTATGAATACTTTTATTCTCACAACATATACACGACGCCCATAGCATAGAGCGTGTACTACAAGGAATGGATATGGCAAAGGAGCAGTTGTTCTTGCTGTGTTAAGGCAGAGTAGAGCCAGTGGTTCAAAGTCCCCACAGAGCCGCCCCCCACCACCCACCCTCCCCCTTTCCAAGGGCGGAGCACAGTGACTGGTGTACGTCGTTATGTGTTGTCCCGCTGTCGATGGCAAGGGTCAACATGTCAACAGTCAAACATGTCGTAGGCCGCCAGTTGCCTGGGTGGCTGGGCCGCGATGTCAGTGGCGGTTCTGATGGGGCCGTGGCAGTGTCTGTTGACGTGTTGGTGGCTGGTGATGCGTCGTCCGGTGTTGGTGAGGCTGTCGGTCCGCTGGAGGCGGTGTTCGGGGTGTCAGTCATTATGAAGTGCTCCGGGGCCGACACAAGCAGGTAGTCGTCCGAAGAAAGAGTAGACTTCAGACCTGCTGTGTCAATCATATGCAGAAGGGGAGAGGAGTGCTCTTACGACCTCGAGACCGTGCTGTAGCCCAACTGTCTATTTGGCCTTAACCATGAGTAGTGAGTTTTGCAGTGTTGGGTAAATGTCTTCTGGGAAGTAGTGTTGCAGGTCCAGGCTGACTAAACTGGCTTGAGGGGTCTGGAGCTGAAGTGGTGGAGGGTAAACACCGGGTGTGTCCACTAAAGTCCAAGCCAGTTTTAGATGCTTGAGTGACACTGTCGTCATTTCCCCAGCTTGCAAGATATCAAAAATATTTGGCCCTTATTTCAACACATTGTAAGGGCCACTGTACACAGGGTGGAGGGCGGGTTTGATAGCGTCAGTCCTGGGCATGACGTGTGTACACAATTGGAGGTCCTTGTGCACAAAGATGGTCAGTTTGGCATGGTGGGATAATGGTGGGATGTGGATGTGGTCATGCTTCACTAGGTCCGGCAGGTTGACACCCAGTGGGTTGATGGTTTGAGATACGAACTCTGCTGGGAGGGTGACTGGTTCCTCATAGAGCACCTCTGCCAGCGAGGCATCCAGATCTTCTTTGTAGGCAGCTCGTATGCCCAGCAGCACACAGGGGAGGGCCTCTGTCCACTTCTGGTCGTGGCATATGAGCACCATCTTGAGGGTGCGGTGTCACCATTCCACAAGTCTGTTGGATTCAGGATGGTAGGCTGTCACGTGGAATCGGTGGCACCCACAGAGGTGGCAGAGCTCAGAGAACACGACCGACTTGAACTGCTCGCCCTACTCAGTTGTCAGGGACTATGGACAGCTGAAGCATGCAATCCAAAGTGTGATGAAGGGTTGGGTGATGGTGTTGGCTGAGGTATCAGTCAGAGGTGTGGCCTCCACCCATTGAGTAGTCCTGTCTATGGCTAACAAGATGTACTTGTATCCGTTTGACTCTGGGAGTGACCCCACCAGGTCTATGTAGACATGCTGGAAATGGCCCTTTGGGATGCGGAATTTCCCGAAGGGTGGTTGGTTGTGATGTCATGTCTTGGCCTGTTGGCATTGGACGCAGACTCTCGTCCATGCAGTGCAGTCCCATTTAATGTGAGTCCAAATGAAATGTTCCGTTATGAGTTTCAGTGTCGGGCATACTCCAGGGAGGGACAAGTTGTGGGGAGATCGAAAACAGTCTTCCTGAAGTTCTGTGGGGCAACTGGTCATTGCCTACCATGGGATACATCTCACCAAACTAGTTTGGTTTTGCCTGCGATGGTGCACTGCTTGAGCTGGAGGCCTGCTGTGTGTCCAGATAGCAGATTTTGAATGTCGGTGTGAGTTGATTGTGCCTACACTAGTTGGTTGAAGTCAAGGTGTGCTGATGAGGTGGCAAGTTGTGAGAGGTAGACAGCCACCATGTTTTCTGCTCCCCATATATAGCGGATGTCCATAGTATATCGCAAAATCAAGTCCAGGTGGCAGAATCATCGAGGGAAGGTACTGGATGGCAGGTTTTTAATAGCATCAGCCAGAGGATGGTGGTCTGTGTAGATAGTAAGAGGCCGGCCCCCAATGTGATCTCAGAAGTATATCAGCAAAAGCTCATGGTTGAAGGCTGACCACCTTTTCTGAGAGTCAGTAAGTTTCTGTGAGAAAAAAACGTAAGGGTGTGGTTGCACTGGGGACTTTTTGTTGTAGCACTGCCCCGATCGCCCAGTTGCTGGCATCGGCCTCTATAACCATATGGGCGTCTGGTGATGAGACTGCCAGGGTGGTGGTCTAAGTGAGCTCAGTCTGATGATCTCTAAAGCTACTTGCATATCAGGAGTCCAAGTGAGCTTACGTTTGCCTGACATGTTCTTCCTGTGAAGTGACTCTGTGAGTGGCAGAAATGTTTCTGCAGTATCGGGGAGGCATTGTTGGTAATAATTAATTACCCCTAAAAAACGGTCCAACTACTGATAGTCTGGTGGGGGTGAGAGGTTATGGATTGGTCTATCTTTTCCGGGGTGGGGTAGATGCCCGAGGCATCGACAAAGTGGCCTATGAATGTAACACATTTTTGCTGGAGTAGACATTTGTCTTCGTTGACCACAACACCATGCTCTGCTAGTTTGTTGAATACCTCTTGGAGTTATTCCTCATGATGTTGAGTTGTTTGTGAGAAGATAATGTCGTCATCCAACTGACAACAGCAAAAGAATATGGTAAAAAATAAGCTGTCAATGACCCATTGCCACGTCTGGGCTGCATTCTTTAGTCTCAAGGGCATAAAGAGGAATTCAAATAGCATTAATAGTGTAATTATTGCCATCTTTGGGATGTCCTCTGTGGCCAGTGGGATCTGCGAATAAGCTCTTTTACAGTTGACCTCCCTGCTGATGGTTGCACTAACCAGTTCCTGGGAGAAGCCCTGCATATCTGTCATGGAGTAACTATCAATGATGGTGTGCATCTTCTAACGTCTATAGCCCCCCCCCCCCCCCCCCCAGACACCAAGTTTTATCTTTCTTCATTCTCATAGTAATCAGTGAGGCCCATGCACTGTCTAATGGCCTGAAGTGTCCCTCGCGTAACAGTTGCTTGATTGCGGCCTTGGCCGCCTTTAGTTTGTGAGGGGCAAGGTGGTGCAGGTGGCATCTGACTGGTGGACCGAGGATAGTATTTATTCTGTTTATGGTACTGTCAGATACAATGTTAATCTTTCTATGTGGCTGATGTGGAGTAGCACGTGAGGCCCACGATCCACTTGCAGAGGTGATATCACTGTTTACACTCCACCTGTTTGCGAGAGCAATATCACTGCTTTCGTGCAACTCGCTTGCCACAGCATTGTCACCAGAAGTAAGAGGCACTGGACTGACCTCTGGTTCTAAATGCCTGGCAGCGTCTCGGGTTGGTAGCTCTCATTGTTTCTGGTTTGACGACAGCTGTTGCTGTGTGCAGTTGTGCCGTGAGCTCAGAGCAGCAGTTGTGGAGGTGTTTGTTAGCAGCTGTTAAGCTGGCATTGGTGCAGCAGAGGTCAGTCTGCACAGTAGACACGGCTTTAAGCTCCTCAAACAATGCCTGGCACTTTAGGGAGAGGTCCAGTACTGTTTCAGAGGTAGGAGGCGCAGGCGGCGGAGTCTTGTCCATTGGTAGGTGGTCACTGTTTCCTCCACTAATAGGTGAGCGGCCGTCGTGATGTAGTAATAAGGTCCTTTCCAGGTCTGGCAGAAGATTATAATGCCTCAAAAAATGTGTGTCCAACACTGGGTCTACAGTGTCAGCCACAAAAAATGTCCATGAGTGAGGGGTGTGGTTATCAAGCTGAACTATGATAGATGCCGTGCCTATCATGGGTATCACTAAATCGTTTGCAGAGTGTAGTTGTATAGCAGATGGTGTACGTTTTCCAGGTGCCAGCTAAGATGGCAGCATGCTAACATTGGCACTCATGTGAACTAGGAAGTATGCTCTAAGATAGTTGTCGTAGATGAAGTGCCATGTGCCATCAGAATGTAGACATGGGATATGATGAGTGTTGTCATGTTCTATAGTGAGTTGACTTGTAGCAGAGCAGCAAAATTATGCACCTGTCTCAGGTGGCTGTACTAATTTGGGTAGCTGCAAGGTGGACAACAGCGGTGCGTTAGGCAATGAAGTGTGTGTGGAACCAGCAGGGGTGGTGTGGACGAATAGGTGCAGCATCCTGGCTGGGTGAATTGTTGTGATGGTTGGGCATGGGACAATGGCTGGGTGTGAATGTGGCAGGTGGTTGCTTGTGCCTCACTGCAGCAGTCTTGAGAGGCTGCTGCAGGTGTGGTGTGGCAGAGCTCGGCTGAGGTCAGAGTGTCTCAGCTGAGGTCAGAGCAGTTCAGCAACTGTCAGTTGGCTGGGCTCTGCACAGTGAATGCTGTGCAGTGATCTCCATGAGTGTAGTCAGTGTGTGGGCTGGCTGTAGATGCAACTGGTGTCGACGTCGGTGCCAAAGCCGATGCAAGTGTTTATCAAGGCATGATGTGTGAGGGCAAGCATCTGGTCGGCTAGGCATAACTGCATTTCCAGTGGTTTGTTATCGTGCATTGGCATGGCTGTCTGTATGTTTTCAGGCAGCTTGAGAAGCCGTAGTGACCAGGGAGCATGATCTGGTAAGAGGTTTGTGTTGATTTGGAGGCATAACCTGCACCGGAGTGCTGACGGGGTAGCATGGCCGAGCAACGTCTCAGCAATGGCTAGGTGGAGTTGTTCAGGTGAATGCAACAGGAACTGTAAAATGAGGATCTTCATTGTCTCACATCTGTCAGTGGTTGGTGCATGTAATAGGAGGTCACTGATAAGATCAGTGTTGGCGTGCAGGCAGTTCAAAAACACCAAAAACTTGTCATGGGCATCTGTGATCCTGGCCGACTGCATCAACTACATCATGCACTCGCAGTATGTGAACCACACTTGCCGAGAATCAACTTGTAGTGGCCACAGATGTAACTTGGTGCGTGACTTGCCTGGTGGCAAGGGGCTGGGACCAGTATGAGGTTGTTGTAATTGTGTGAAGTATATGGTGCGGGTTTGTAAATGCCACCTTGTGGCACTGGTAGAGGTGGCAGCTGGCGTCATAGCATTGTAGTCACTGTAGGTGTGTTGGTAACGTGGGTGTCCTACTAACTATTTATCACACGACGCAGTGCTGGTGTCATGGCTGGTGTGTCGGCATTGTGGAGGATAGCATCATATTGGGGTACCCAGGAACACAGTTCTGTAGGTAGGTCCTTGTTGGTGGCAATCGTGATAGATGCTGTGTCAGTGTATATCACCCAGTGCGGCTGCTGCTGTAGGTATTCCTTGTATTTCATGATGTGTGGGTCACAGTTGCTGTCAGTCTGCTGTATTGCTATGCTGTGGTTGTAACTTGTGAAAACCTTGTGTGGTTGCAGGTAGACACAGTGTGCCTGCTTTTTGAGTGACAACACACGGGAGGCGTGGCCTGGAGCACAGCACAGCTGTTGGTGTGATGTCATCATGATGGCATGATGCAGGTCGCGGTGTGGCAGTAACAAGTGTGACTTCACCCGGATGACATACGCCATCAAGCAGAATGTAAAGTTCAGGCATAGGCCCTGGAAAAATATGGTCTCAAGAAGGTCGCTTGTAGAATGGAATTTTCCACATTAACCTGTAAATATCAGTTCTCTGCACTGGAAGGAGGTCGTATATGGTGGCGATTGTTAGTCGACAATTGCAGTACTCTGGAGGGTGTCTGTAAAATGGTACATTGCACATGGAATGGTGATACATGCTGAGTCATTAGAATGAAAATGAGTGTGGTGGAGTTCATGAACACTGTCACTGATCAGTATATTAGTAGTACTGGTTAGGTGGCTGGAAGGGACAGTGGCAGGCAGCCATTACTCACTGTCAATGTACCACAGTTAATTAAGGGAGTGGCAGGCTTCATCTCACCATCATCATTGATATCATCATCCTTGATTTGCAATTTAGTGAGTCTGTCCATTTGGTGAGAGAAAATGATGCCCTGGTTCGGCAGTTGTTGAAACAACGGGAACATTGTCAACCATTCGAGCATGGTGGTTACAATGATAAATAATCACTTGCACTCCTGCCATTTAGTGTGAATACTTTTATTCTTGCAGCATATACACAATACGCAAAGCATAGAGTGTGTACTACAGAGAACTGACCCAGCAAAGATACAGTTGTTCTTGTTGCGGTAGGGCAGTGATATTATTTGGGGGTAGAGCCAGTGGTTCTATGCCCCCACAAGTTAAAGGATTCATAAACATTACTAACACATTCATAATTACCTTCCACCATCCAGTAATCCTCTAGATTCTCAAACCTCTGCAATCTCTTCTTCAGTGGCAGTGGGATATGCAAAATCCTGGTCTTACCTGAGTTATCACAATTCCCAGCATTGGTGACATTTGTCCTCTGCCAAACACCCATCAGCAAGCCACTCAGAAGTAACCTGCTCACAGGGCACTGTAACACCAATACTCGTCAAACATTAGGAAGAACTTGCATATCTTCTCTAAATAAGGAGAGAACTGTGTATGTAGCAAGTAACAAATTGCAATGCCGGATATATTTATTTACTTATTGAAAACCAAAATTAGCTACGAAAATTGCCCTACATGTATAATCTGCCATATGCAATTGCAGTAATGGGGCCATGTTCTCTAGATGCTGCAAGTGACTCATTGCAATGGCGAAGATTTGTTGAGTTATTGACCTCCGAATTTAGCAACCGAGGCACTAAGTGCATATTTTCTGCCCGATTCAGCTGCCCATATCTCCTAATCAGACTATTAAATGGCTTTTTGTAGACTGGTTACATAAATAGCACAATGTGTAGCTGATTAATTCACCACATAATTTTAGACTCTGGCTGAGATTCCATCATGCCCAGAAGAGCTTGTGCTTTCTAGGGATCTGATGACTTTTACAATTTCATTGGGTGCTATAAATTTGGAGTGTACTGTAATCATTGGTGTATGTTGGGTAAGATTAAGTAGTTTTATGGCTTCTGAGGGAGACTGATTGTGTTGTGTACCTTTGTTTTTGGCTACAGAGGAGAAAATTTAAGACTTCTTATGCTACCCTTTCCAGATTATTGTGTCTAATTTCCTATGAACTGTTCTACCCTTGCTTATTCTCAAATTCTGTCCCCATGTGTTTTCAATTTAATGATTTTCCATATGTTTTGTTTTTATTGTTTGAAGTGTTAATTGCAAGCAGTAGTGATGCCGATACACAAAGATGGCAAGAGACATGTAGTGTCCAACTATAGGCCTATCTATCTGCTGCTAGTTCTTTCAGAAACATTTGATAGGGTAGTGTACAAAAAGCTACATAAATACTTAACACAAAATGGCTCACTGGCTCCCTCCCAGTTTGGGTTTTACTAAGAGCTATCCACACACGGGCAATACTCAGTCTCACAAAAGAAATTCTAGATGAACTGAACTGTAGAATGTACCTGTAGGTATTTTCTGTGGTCTCACTAAAGCTTTAAGCTGTATAAAACATAACATATAGGTACAATAGCTCCCACACTATGGAATCAAAAACCAACCACTAGCTTGGTTAGAATACTACCTAGGTAACAGGAAACAAAGGGCCACCGTACCAGGTGTAAGTGAAACAATAATATCAGGTTGGAGAACTACACAGGCAAACGAAAAATGTTTTTCAAAAACTTTTTTTACTTTGACAGCTGATCTTTATAGATTATTATGAGCTGAATCCAAATCTAGCATTAGTTTTTCTGTATCACCCATATTTTTCGAGAAATATGCTTTTTTTATCTAGTATAGAAATCCTATGCTATACGGTAAATGGGGAAATAAATGAAACACTTTGTTACAACACATGCATGGTTTGTATTTACAGTAAGCTATTTAAAACAATGATATGTGTTAATAGAGGTTCCACTTGTCATCTGGAATTGGTTTGTATTTTCTTTCTCTTTTTGCTTTGAAGCCTCTTGTGTAGCTTTTTCTATGATGAGTCACTTGATGAACTTCTCGGTGAAGTGACCAACAGTAGTCCCCCATCATGTTGGTGTTCCAGCAGCCTTGGTATTGTTTTTCTATCACTTTAATGTCCTGGTGAAAACACTATCCTTGCTCCTCACTAACATCTCCCATATTGTCTGGGAAGTAATCAAGCTGACTGTTCAAAAAGTGAACTTTCGGGCTCATTAAACATCCTAAAGTTTTAAACTTTTTTAACATTGTAGCTATAGTAGAAATATATTTTGGGTCTTTTTCATGTCCTAAGAACCTTATAACGATTTTCTTGAATGATACTCATGCTTCTTTCTCATTTAAGGCCATTGTGGCTTCAAAGTTAACATCAAACTTCAATTTTATAATCTCGGGTCTGACAAAGCTGCCTTCATTTAGTTTAGCTTCTGAAAGGTGTGGAAGCTGTTGGCAGAGATACTTAAAACATGGTCCATCCTTAGGCAAAGCCTTTTACAAACTATTTCATTAGGCCTGACTTCATTTGTAGAGGTGGTAGGAGTACATTTTTTTGATCTACAAGGTTTTTGTGTAGAATGTCCTTGTCACCAGGTTTTAAAGACTCCCTCACAGGCCAGTTCTTTCTGCACCAGTAAAGGACATGGAGTTGAACTGCTGGAAATAGAAAACAGTGCTTGTGATGTAAATAATATGAAAAACCACCTGAGATTAACCAGTGCAGTTGAAGGTTTAACAAAAACAGTAAATCAGCCAAATAAAAGACAGTTTGAAAATGAGAATGCAACTCAGTACAGTGATTGCCACAAACTGTAGATTAGGAAAGCTAGCATCACATCTAACAATATAATCTCACAAAAAAAGTGGAAAACCTCGAAAAAATATCACACTGATTGCTAAAAATAGCAACACTAAATGTCTAATAGCAAATCTAGGGTCAACTACTGAGCCTGTAACACATGGCTCTGCTCCATTTATTCAAAATTCAAATGCAAGTTCGTCACAACCTCCTGTATTACTTGAAAAACAAACTGAGTGTGCAAACAAAAAAAATTTTTAACCACAATAGGTGAGTTGGGACAAATAAACGATAGTGAATCAATAACCCACAGTGTAAACCAGAATCTCTGTGTGAATACTACCAGTATTACCTCTTACAAAACAAAAACAGGGCAAGAAAACATTGCAACGACGACAGATGCATGTAACAAATCGGAACAAACAAATAGGCCTACCAATAAAGAGCTTACAGTCCATGAAGTGACAGAAGATCGATGTGTTAGCAATACTTCTTTGAACAATTCGAAAATTGGAGCCAGTATAAGTGAAACCAGTCCCTACATCTTCGTCAGACCTTCAGATGAGAAACCTTCACCCAATACAGATACAAATTGGTGTGATGTACAGTGTAGGAAAAGAACTTTTCGATCTACAGATCAACAAGTATCATTCACAACACAAAAACAACAAACCAACAACATACACAAAACAAAGCAGAATGCACCTACACAACCAAAAATGCTGTATGCAACTGCACTACAGAAAAGTGTAGAGGAAGAAAGACCTCAAGCATCTGCCATAGCATCAGTCAGAAATTCAAGTACTAGAGAAAGATAAAATCAGATAATAGGCACTGGTGAAGAACAAGGAATGCTATATGGCAAGAAAAGAGCACGGTTTCATTTAGGAAAAGAGAAAAACGGCACAACAACTGAAAATGTAACCAAATTCCTTGAGAAAATCTTTCCAGGATATAGCAACTTTGATGTAGAAAAAGTGGAAACAAAGGGTGTGAACAGCAGCTTCAAGATTGGTGTGGACTTTCATCTAAAGGACAAAGTGATGGACACAACACTATGGCCAAAGAATATTGTTATCAGGCGTTTTTTATTCCGGAGATCGACCAGTGCCACAGTAAAATAGTGCCTGAAATAAAAACCCAAGGCCCCATAATATCTCACAGAAGTAACAGTAGAGATGATGGTTATATGCCCATAGTTATAGCAGTTGTTAATATACAGTGTTTAAGAACCAAGGTGGACCTTCTATCATTCTTTGTAGAAGAAGTGAAACCAGATGTTTTATGCATCTGTGAACACTGGTTAGATGAAGCAGAAGGTGACTGTTACAGAGCCATTGAATATTTGGACATGGTAAATTCATGGTATCTAACTACTACAATTCATGGTGGTGTATCTGTATATGCAAGCAAGACTCTTAGTGTAAAGGAAATAGACTTAAAAAACTTTCCCACAGACCTAGATCTAGAATTAGCTTCACTAGTGTTAACAGATATTGACCTTATTGCCGGCCGAAGTGGCCGTGCGGTTAAAGGCACTGCAGTCTGGAACCGCAAGACCGCTACGGTCGCAGGTTCGACTCCTGCCTCGGGCATGGATGTTTGTGATGTCCTTAGGTTAGTTAGGTTTAACTAGTTCTAAGTTCTAGGGGACTAATGACCTCGGCAGTTGAGTCCCATAGTGCTCAGAGCCATTTGAACCATTTGAACCATTGACCTCATTATTGTCTCTGTGTACCACTCACCAGATGGTAATTTTGAAAACTTTGTTGCACAAATGGAAATCTGTTTGTCCTACCCAACATGTCTTAAATCTAAAATTGCACTGTGTGGAGATTTCTACATACATATAGGTGATGGAAGAAATAAAGAGAGAGTCCTCATGACTTTGATAAAGAGCTATGGGCTGTTTGTTGCAAACCAACTGCCAACACGAGGTGATGCCTGCCTAGACACAGTTATCACTAACCTCACTATCTGGAACTATAATATCAGTGTAGTTGAACCAATGATTGCTGACCATAGTGCATTAGTAATGGAAATAAGTACGAAATGCTTGAGTCAACTGCACAACCAAGCTCATGGCACTCCAGTTACACATTTAGTAAGAGGATCATAAAAGAAAAAAAGACTAAATGACCTTAAAATAGACCTGTCAAGTGTAAACTGGCAGCAAAAAATTTCTGGAATGGGAGCCAGTGCCTCATTCGAATGTCTGTTCTAATCATTAAAAGCTAAATTTGATTATTTATTTCCAAAAATCCACAAGAGGTAGGTGTCGACTGACGGGAACGAAAGACAGCTTTCCAGTGGTTGCCCTAAAGATGTTCAACTCACTGACTCAAGGAGTGCATTCCCTGCCACTAGGAACATTCAGAAGGAGAGTAGCACAGGACCTGAAATAACGTCCATTGTACTCCATTGGTGAATTCTTTAATAGTGACCAAAGTGAATGGATAAACAAGTATTGTTTCTATTAAGTATAAATGTCTTAATTTTGTGAATATTTTTTTAAATGTATATATGTAATTAATCTTGACGCAGTCTGTCCAGTCATGGCTGGTAAATGACACAGATCTAGTAATAAAATAATAAAGATTCCTAGTCCTAATGTTGTATTCACACAAGAAACATGGAAATTTGGTAAAGCCACCTTGCTGACCAAGGAGAATGCATGCTACTTTTAGATCGCCTCATATCATCCAACTATGAGCAGAATAGCCTATTTTATTTAGCACTATTTCTAGGTTTTCATAGCTTTCTTTCATATGTACAGAATGTCCAACAGGTATAGATTCATACATTAGTTTCCATTGTGTAAGAAAACAGCCTTTAAACTAGTTTTGGATGAATCAATAAACAGCCTCCAGTCTTCCGTTTTGTATTTAATAGCAAACTCATTCATCAGACTGGGAATGTCTGAGCAGTACACTAAACCACCTTCTTGTTGAAAAACACTTTGAAAAACCGAGTGAGGTGGCGCAGTGGTTAGCACACTGGACTCGGATTCGGGAGGACGACGGTTCAATCCCGTCTCCAGCCATCCTGATTTAGGTTTTCCGTGATTTCCCTAAATCGCTTCAGGCAAATACCGGGATGGTTCCTTTGAAAGGGCATGGCCGATTTCCTTCCCCATCCTTCCCTAATCTGAGCTTGCGCTCCGTCTCTCATGACCTCGTTGTCGACAGGACGTTAAACGCTAATCTCCTCCTCCTCCTCCACTTTGAAAAATGATGCTCTCTCTGTCTGTACATGTACATGCTGGTTCGAACTGCCAATAAGTTCTTTTATTTTAATCTAGTGCCAAGCACTTCAGCTTTTTCTTTCGTTAAGCCCAACAAATCATTAAGCTCGGTCTGAGTAAACATTTTGGGCTCTAGACTTTATGTATTACAATGGAATTCATCATCATCTGGTTCATCTAAATCACATTGCACATCAGAAAATACTTCTGTTGGAATAAAATTTAAATCATCTGGTGGTTCAGGAACTGGTAAATCTACACCATGCCCTACTGGTTGAATGGTGGACAGAAGGTTAGGGTAGTTTATTATCTTCTTGTTTTTTGAATTATGACCAGTAATATCAATAATGAAAAAGTAGCAATCATCAGAATGATTTCTTGGCTGCCTCCATATCATAGGAACAGTAAATCTAAAGGCTTTTTTCTCCATTTTGGAACATTTTCTCAGATCTTCAACACACACACAACATACCTTACACGGCGCCGAAGATTTACCTTGATCACTAAGTTTAGATCCAAAGTATGATAGATACACCATTTCCACAAAGTCTGTAATGTTTCTTTGGGTGTTTTTCAATCAAAAATTCAACAAAAACTGTCAGCAGAGTTCTTAAAACCATGATTAGAGATTGTACTGAGCCCAGGTACAGGAAACGGGAAAGTGAGGTTAGAGATGAGGTGGGGGGGAACACCATATGTTAACACACAAAAATAGAATCGACTTTTTTTGCCAGCAACTGTTTTTCAGCATTGCTACCAATGTCATCTACATTCATTACACATCCTTCTTAAATTATTTTAACTATACAGGGTGTTACAAAAAGGTACGGCCAAACTTTCAGGAAACATTTCTCACACACAAATAAAGAAAAGATGTTATGTGGACATGTGTCCGGAAATGCTTAATTTCCATGTTAGAGCTCATTTTAGTTTCGTCAGTATCTACTGTACTTCCTCGATTCACCACCAGTTGGCCCAATTGAAGGAAGGTAACGTTGACTTCGGTGCTTGTGTTGACATGTGACTCATTGCTCTACAGTACTAGCATCAAGCACATCAGTACGTAGCATCAACAGGTTAGTGTTCATCACGAACGTGGTTTTGCAGTCAGTGCAATGTTTACAAATGCGGAGTTGGCAGATGCCCATTTGATGTATGGATTAGCACGGGGCAATTGCCGTGGTGCGGTACGTTTGTATCGAGACAGATTTCCAGAACAAAGGTGTCCCGACAGGAAGACGTTCGAAGCAATTGATCGGCGTCTTGAGGGAGCCTGTGACTCGCAACTGGGCAGGACCTAGAACGATGAGGACACCTGCAATGGATGAGGCAATTCTTCGTGTAGTTGATGATAACCCTAATGTCAGCTTCACAGAAGTTGTTGCTGTACAAGGTAACGTTGACCACGTCACTGTATGGAGAGTGCTATGGGAGAACTAGTTGTTTCCGTACCATGTATAGCGTGTGCAGGCACTATCAGCAGCTGATTGGCCTCTACGAGTACACTTCTGCGAATGGTTCATTTAACAATGTGTCAATCCTCATTTCAGTGCAAATGTTCTCTTTACGGATGAGGCTTCATTCCAACGTGATCAAATTGTAAATTTTCACAATCAGCGTGTGTGGACTGATGAGAATCCGCACACAACTGTGCAATCACATCATCAACACGGATTTTCTGTGAATGTTTGGGCAGCCATTTTTGGTGATGTCTTGATTGGGCCCCATGTTCTTCCACCTATGCTCAATGGAGCACATTATCATGATTTCATACGGGATACTCTACCTGTGCTGCTAGAACATGTGCCTTTACAAGTACGACACAATATGTGGTTAATGCACGATTGAGCTCCTGCACATTTCAGTCGAAGTGTTCGTACGCTTCTCAACAACAGATTTGGTGACCGATGGATTGGTAGAGGCAGACCAATTCCATGGCCTCCACGCTCTCCTGACCTCAACCCTCTTGACTTTCATTTATGGGAGCATTTGAAAGCTCTTGTCTACGCAACTCTGGTACCAAATGTAGAGACTCTTCATGCTCGTATTGTGGACGGCTGTGATAAGATACGCCATTCTCCAGGGCTGCATCAGGGCATCAGGGATTCCATGCGATGGAGGGTGGATGCGTGTATCCTTGCTAACAGAGAACATTTTGAACATTTCCTGTAACAAAGTGTTTGAAGTCACGCTGGTACGTTCTGTTGCTGTGTGTTTCCATTCCATGATTAATGTGATTTGAAGAGAAGTAATGAAATGAGCTCTAACATGGAAAGTAAGCGTTTCCGGACACATGTTTACATAATATATTTTCTCTCTTTGTGTGTGAGGAATGTTTCCTGAAAGTTTGGCCGGAGCTTTTTGTAACACCCTGTATAATAGCTGTTACATTCTTTAAAAAAAATGGCTTAATTTAATAATTTTAACTGTAAAATGTGAAGAAATGGTGGGCGATTCAGTTTTCTTAAGTATCATATTAGGATTTCCCACCCTAAAAAACATAATAAGGTATTTTCAGCAAAAACGTTTTTCCATCATTGGCCTGTGCTATTAAGTATGGTGTTTCCCAATGATCTGTCCTTGGACCAGTGGTCAGCATTAGTAAAAGCACTCTGTCTTCAGGCCACAAGTGGCCCATCGGGACCATCCGACCGCCGTGTCATCCTCAGTTGAGGATGCGGATAGGAGGGGCGTGTGGTCAGCACACCGCTCTCCCAGTCGTTATGATGGTTTTCTTTGACCGGAGCCGCTACTATTCAGTCGAGTAGCTCCTCAATTGGCATCACATGGCTGAAATTAAATACAGTTTTAGACAGCATATAACAAATTTCAAGCTCTTAAAATAGACATCAATTGTCAGAAAATGAATGAAACTTCACTTATAAGACATCTAGGAATACAAATGGGTAGAAAATTAAGATGGAATGAACACCACTGATTACCTATTCAAGAAACTAAGTTCAGCATGTTTTGCACTAAGAACTGCAATGAGCTATATTGACAGGAAAATATTAATTTTGACATTTTTTGGATATTTGGACTCTCAGATCTGATGTGTCATAACTGGCTGGGGAAATTCTGCAGAAATGGAAGAAGTTTTTAAAATACAAAAACGAGCTGTGAGGTTAATTTGTGGTGTTTCAAATCAGATATTTGTAGGCATCTATTCAAGACACTCGAGATATTGACACTGACAAGTCAGTACATCTACTCATTGATAGGATGAATCAATAGATCAATAAACAAAGCCTCTGCAAAAGCTCAGCTACTCTCAATGTAATACAAAAAGGAGTTGTCCAGGTGGGATTAAGAATTTACAATAAGGTCCCACTGAATATGAAAAATGACATTAACAACCCTCAGGTATTTGAGAAGAAACAGAAACAATTCATAATATACCATTTGGTGTGTAATTTAAATCAATTTATAGACCTATAAGATCTGTATAAGGCATATTACATTATAAATGATGTAATTTGTATTTAATATTGCATATCCTGTATGTATACTATCTGTAGTTTTATTTATTTATTTATGTATTTTGGTGTTCCATAGATCCTTGATGCAAGTGTATCACTAGGATGCAGAACATGTCAGTTTATTACAGTAAAAACCATATCTAAATTGCCATGGGGCTTACAAACTCAACCATATATAAAGAGATACATGACGTTCATGTGTTTAAACAACAACACAGATTATGGTAGTCATAATGACTATACAAACAAATTATGTCTTTAATTCTAATACATACAAAAAGCATTCTGTCATTAATTGATATGCCAGTGCTACATAGTAAGTTTTTATAGGAATGCTTAAAATTAAACAGATTGTACTACATGTGATATATTGTCAAAAATTTCCTGTAAAGAATAGAAAGAACTATTAAAACGATAAAGTTTCAGTTGTCGTTTGAATTAGTTATATCCCCAATGACTGATTTAACATGAAATGGAAGTTTATTACATACTTTTATGCTTGAGTAATGTACTCCTTTCTGTGTCATATTTTTATATCTTTGTGAATATCATGTTTACTTCTTGTATTGTGATCTTGATATTCATTGTTTGTTTTGAAAATCGTATGATTATTGCCGGCCGCTGGTGGCCGAGCGGTTCTAGGTGCTTCAGTCTGGAACCGCGCGACTGCTACGGTCGCAGGTTCGAATCCTGCCTCGGGCATGGGTGTGTGTGATGTCCTTAGGTTAGTTAGGTTTAAGTAGTTCTAAGTTCTAGGGGACTGATGACCTGAGATGTTAAGTCCCATAGTGCTCAGAGCCATTTTTTTGTATGATTATTGTTCACAAAGCACATTAGTGAAAAATAGTACTGACATGGCCTGGTGAGGATCGCGAGTTGTCTGAAAAAGTTTCTGCAAGAGCATCATGAGTGCACTCTAGCCATAATTCTGATGACTCTTTTCTGTACAATAAAGGCTTTGTTTGCACAGGACTGGTTACCCCAAAATATGATGCCATATGTCATAAGTGGATGGAAATATCCTAAGTATGCAGCAAATGAATTATTTCCAAGTCACCAACAGATGAAATTTAGCGAATGGCATATGTTGCTGAATTCAATTTTTTTACATAGGTCATTGATGTGAACTCACCATTTTAGATTGTTATTTACATGCAACCCCAGGAATTTGGAAGACTCTGATCTCAATATTTGTTTGTCACCACATTTTATTTCAAATATTTTCATGTTTTTTTATTTGGTGTTTGAAACTAAATGAATTAAGTCTTGCTAACATTGAGTGACAGACCATTTGAAGTGTACCAGTCTAGAAATTCTTTGAATACAGTGGTCACAGTGTTCCATAGACTGCAGTTGGGTGTTTTGTCAAATGGTTGTGTCATCAGAAAACAGGCTGAAGTGTGCTTTGAACATTAGTTTCACTAGTATTTGAGAGAGACTTATTAACAATGAAACTGGCTAGTAGCTGGAAACATTGGCTAGATCATCTTTTTTGAACAGTGGTTTCACAACTGCATATTTGAGTCTATTAGGGACAGTACCTTGATTTATGCACTGATTAAATATGTGAGAGAGAACTTCAAGTATAAATTTGCTGCAGGGCTTCCATACACTTATAGATATATTATCCACATTAGTGGAAATTTAAATTTTGATTTGTCTTATTACCTTCTCAGAATCTTCAGTTGTAATATAGGGTACACACATCTGACTAATTTTGTTCTGCACTGCTCTTTGTAGAAGACTCATGGCTTCAACTCTAGACCCTTTACCACCAATTTGATCTGCTAATGTCAAAAAATGGTAGTTGAAGTTACTGGCAACTATATCACCTTCACCTACAATGCTTCCATTACAACACACTTCGATACTGTCTGTATCTTCTGTAATTTTTCCTGGCTCCCTTTTGACCACCTTCCAAATACAGCTTCAAAAATGGTGATGAATTCATTCAGGAATACATAAAATTTATCATTGACATCTTTAGCCTAGAATACTGTGTCCAGTTCCAACTGCTGCAAATGTCTGCTGAAAGTTTCCAGATTCTTACTGTTGATTAGTCTAAAAGCTCTATTGGTAAATCTACTCTTGATAGCTGGGCTTACATCATCCATTTTTAACAACAGCCCATCACAATTGGAAACGCCATTGAAGATTTGTGTTACACATGTTGTCAATTCTGTTATTGTCTACAACAATATTGTCAGTCAGACTTGTTGCAGTTCTTAGTCACCCTTGTGGGAAAGTTAACAACTGCCCCCAAATTAAAAGAGAGATTACATTCTCAAAATCTGTTCTATCATTACTACAGGTAAGGAATTGTACATTAAAATCACCATGTTTGATTATTTCTATGTTTTTTGAGAATAGGCTAGTTAACAGTGATTCTATTTGCTTGAGGAATATACTAACCTTTCCTCACGGTGCCCTATAAACAATAATCACATGAACAAGCAGAGTATTGAAGTGGTATTGTTGTCTTTGTTGAAACCTTGAAAATAACATAGTATGTCTATTATTTATACTATTTTTTGTTTGGTTTCCTTCCATTTATATGCATGTATTATTGCAATCATTGGTTTATCCTGCATTACCATACAATGTCTGCCCCGACAGCTGAATGGTCAGTGTGATGGACTGCCGCCCTAAAGGGCCTGGGTTTGATTCCCGGCTGGGTCGGATATTTTCTCCACTTGGGGACTGGGTATTGTGTTGTCTTCATCATCATTTCATCCCCATCTGGCAAACAGGTTGCCCAATGTGGCGTCAAATGTAAGAAGACCTGCACCAAGGCAGCTGGACCTGCCCCGCAAGGGGCCTCCCGGCCAATGACGCCAAATGCTCATTTACCATACAATCTTCGTACAAAATGTAATTATACAGGACCAAATAAAAAATCAATCAATCAAGCTATACCCCACAGCAATCCAATGGAAGGGTTTGGGTTTGGGTTTGGGAAATACCTGGAGAATGTTATCTGCCAACATGTTGTAATGCACCTCTTTCTCTGGGGAACAAATATTAATTATTATTATTAGTAGTAGTAGTATATTAAGCTACAAATTATCATTTTAAACCTGTGTGGTCTCCCTGGTGGGCCTAGTCGACCACATTTTGAATCCTCATCCAACAGAACTTGTAATTGGCCTACAGATAAATCAATTGTAGAAGGAACATCTGGCCCCTGGCGCATTTGGCCAACAACTCTTCTTGATGGGGCAAAGGGTAGGTCTCAATAATAGACTGAGTGTCAATGGACACTTTGAAGTAGCCACAGAGGTGCTTTTTAAGTCACAAGAGGGGTAGAGCACTCACTTGACTTATAAGCTGTATGACACTCAGCAACCTCAGCCTGTAGAATTCTGATGGCACCTGATCACACAAGGCCACTAGAAGAGGGCATGCCTGGAAGAAACATGGTCACACCTTTAGTTTCAGAGTAATTTGGGCTGTAAAATTATTGGCATAACTTAATCCATCTGAAGAAAAGAGATGAGAACTCAGAAAACAGAGAGTCTAACCGCTGGTAATGGACCTGGTCAGAAACAACGAGCATTGCAGCCACAGCAGAAAAACCAAAAACATTGTAAACATTCAAGCCAAACAAATTGTTGGTGCCAGCATCTTCCAGTACCAAAAAAGTCAAGGAACAAACCGCTGATTTATACACAACAGAAGCCATAAATTGACTCAATATTGGAATATGCTGCTTGTTGTAACCCACCAAATGTCACGTAACAGGAGAGATCCCACGCCTACATAAATTTGTGACTTCAACAATGTCACAGCTGCACCCATATCCACTCGCATTTTAGTAAACAGTTTTTTAGGGAGCATAAACACAATTAATGTGCTTGTTCATATTTTCAGGAGTAGGCTTGGAATTATATGCATATGCTATACGTCCCTTTTTCTACAGTTGTTGCAGGTCACCCAGTGCTTAGGGCATGAGCAAGATGGGAGCACTGAGTGCTGCCACAGCTGTGGCGGTTGTTGTCTGGCATTTCATTATCCATTGCGGCATGGAGGCTGTATTTGCACTACTGCCATGTCATTCTCCCACTAAACATTAACTGATGCTCGACATCCAGGTACAGGAGCCATCAGAGTGACGTCAAACCAAAAAGCCTTGATCTGGTTTCCAGCAGCACAAGGAACCTCAAAAGACTGGGCAGTACTTAATATTTCAACCATAGATGGGTTTTTGCCACTGTAGTGCATGTTAACATACGTTGTTGGGAGTCAACTGAATGATGGTGTCATGGACCATAGAATCAGTATACGAATCACAGTGAGCATTGGTAACAAATGAACATTTGTTACTGAGGTCATGGAGTTTGGTTGCCAAAGTCCTCTAAGACTGATGGCCATAAAATAACACTGATTTTTTCCTGTCCCTACTGATGGGACTGTTTAGGACTCAACATGAATCAGAATGACATGCATGTGTTCATGGTGATAATTAGACAATAACTTACACATATTGTCAAACAGAGGTTATTCTGGTTCCTGAAACAGGGCTAACTTCTACAACAACCAGCAAATCTGAGGCAAAATCCAAGAAGGAAGCAAAGCCTTACACCACATGTTAACATCAGTAACATACAAAAAATGAGGAAGTGTTTTCGAAGCCACTTCTCGTAAGCTTCCCAGTCTTTGGCAACATCGTCATAAGGAGGAAAAGGTGACAGGTACATTGATGGCATAAAAATCTGCATAGTCAATGTCACTGACAAATCTATGATAGCAACTGTAAGAGCCTCTTCATGCTTGAGGAGAGATTCAATCACTGCCTCCATAGATATGAGAACCAAGAGAACAACCAAAGAAACTGTGCACACAGAATCAAACACTGCACTCATTGCCAACTGTATCATAATGCAGGGCACAAGTGGTAAGGTGGCCACCAAATACAAGATTTTAATAATCCACATTCAAGAACACACAAGCATAGAAACAATACAAGGCAGTCTAATACATCAGAGGATGCGTGCCTGCTGCACTGTCCTTATAAAGGGAAGAGTTCTGCTGGAAGATGCAGTGGATGCTGTGACATATGCACAAGTTGTGGGTGGCCTCTGATGGTCACCCCATGCAGATGCCGATGGCGGAGCGTTTGAATCAAGAGTGCTGTCTGCCTTATCTGTGATGTGTATCCAGTTATGATACACAAGATTACAGCAGTCATGATCAAAACACAAAAGGTTATTGTGCGTTGTTTTCAAAGCAATGAAAAGTGTGCATTGTTTCCAGAGGAATGACGAGTAAGACTCAACAGGGATCTTACTTTTACAATACAACTTTTTAAGAATAATTATTGCAATACTTAGAAACATTTACATCAAAAGGAGTGAGGTTTGTTCTACCAGAAAAGAAGCTGTTATCTGTGAAAGTCATCCTTCAGAGCGTTCCCCTGAGGCAAAATTGTATAGAAATCATTGAGGAAAGAAAGAGGGAGAGATGGTGAATATTTTAATTATGTCTACAAACAAGAAGCAGCTGGTGATGGAAGCTGTTCAGTCTAATAGGGAGCACCAGTTAACACATAACAGACCATTAAGAATGCCAGCAAGATATGAGAATGATGTGCCTATTTTAGATATTGTCAAAGTTGAGAGGTTTGGTGGAGTAGTTACATATGAAAGGCAGACTAATTGAAAAACGCAATGAATGATGAAGTTAATTCCTTGAAATTTAGCTAAGCCTGGACATTACTGGATCCTCCCACACTTCAACAGGTCATACATAACCATAGACTGTACCAAACAAAGTATTATAGTAGTTGTGATGTTCCAAATATCAACACAAATACTTGTGTCTGGACGTTGCTAATAAGCTGCAGATATAGGTTATCGTGAAACTTATGATCCAGTGACCAAATTTCAAAAAAATTGGGTAGTACTATAAATTTCAGCCTCCAGAAATAACTGTCTTGAGCAATATGATATCCAAATTGTTTTTGATACAGAACTTAAGCTGAAAAATTAATACAGTTCAACCTAAAGGTTCTGAAGATGGAACTAAATGTGTATGTGAATTGAACTGAAACTTCTTTGGCTTGAAACAAGCTTCCAGGTGCTGGAACTAACATTTCTCCACAGTTTTATGCAAAATTGGAAACCATTCAATATTTGCAGACTCATACTATTCACCATTTGGGATACATATAAACAATCAATACTAAGAGCAAATGCGGATTAGAGTCTGATAGCTGCTAAGGATGCTATTATATTGATATTTTGCTAACTGCACCACAATGAGAATTTGATATCATGTCCAGAGGATGAGGTACCTACATGCAACCGAAGCCATATGGTCAGCAGATGATTCTACTTTCTTACTTCAAGAAGCTTGCACCATGAAGAATCTATGAAACTTCAGGATGGAGTGTGTAACGCTACCGCCCTGCTCGGACGTACGTTAGCTCTATAAAGCCTGTACTGTAATAAGTTCACGGGCTTCACCTTATAAACAAGGATTTTAGTACATTAGTTGACCGCGTGTACCTAATAGAAGCAAGATCGGACTTATATTCAGTCAATAACTACAGTGATGCATCAAGCAAATGTAAAGTATAATTACTCTTTCGCATGGACAAGAATTACACACAGTAGATGCTACCTATAATTAATAATTCGGTCGCCAGCCTACTTAGGCAATGAGTGAGTTTTTCCTTGTACAAGTGGGTGCATGTACACGCATAGTAACACGTAGTAATGATGCGTTATATGGCAAAGTTTGGAACCAGAAAAATCCACTGAACTAAAGTTTTCTCTTTTTGTACTACTTTGGATGAGCTAAATTTACACAACACCACACAGTAATGATTACTACGAACTGCATTTTGTATGTTGAGCAGACTGAAATCGGGCATAGATTGCCCTAGCATCGACAATCTTGAAAGTACACACACAATATCACTATTAATGATGGAAAAACACTAATACACTTAGGATTAATATAGACTTAGCTTTACTGGTCAAATCTGATCAACACATTTCAAGGTTTGAAAGAATGGACAAGAGAAGGGGGGGGGGAGGCCCTTAAACTGTTATGGTCGTTATATTGAAACTATTAAGTACTGAAGGCAAATTAACACTCAAAATTATCAATCTATGAATAACTACTCTTTTGTCTTACTTCTGAATAATTTAACTGTCATTATTTCTGTCTCAAATTAATTAAATAACATCGCTAACTCAATTAAAAAAAAAAAAGAAAAAAAACTCTCTTCCAATTTAGTCATACCTTTGTTCTTTACCAACATTTGCAATAACACACAGGACTTTAAACTTCTTTATACCATAGATTAATCTGCTGCTAATTTTTGTTAACACTAACATTAAACTTTCAGTTCAGGATACTCGGGTTGCACAATACGAGGTAAGGATCCTGTCTAGGTCAGTGATCAGGATAAGTCATGGCTAAAGCAATTCTGGTAAAAGTCACGTTATTATTGAACAGTTAGCAACAGTTTCGACACTGGTCCACACAGATACACTTCTAAAGATGAAATAAATGTTTGACCTGTGTGAGTCGGTGCGGCGGTTGGCGGGCAGCGAGATAGCGAGAAGCACGGCACACATGCAAGCACGGCTAAGGCTCTCACTGCAGCGGCACTTTCCTTCTTCTTAGCGTCGTTATCTTTCCAACTTTGAGCCTCAGAATATAGCCATGTCAAGTAGTCGTCGGAATCGGTTCATCCGAGGCTCAATGGAATCCACTTTCTCTAGGTAGCCGCCTCGGTACAGTACGTGTTCCTCTGACCGATTCACAACTCCGACTGTTATACTGTGCCCGTTGTGCCGAACCGCGCCAGTGTGTATTTTCCCGCCTCGCCTGCCTCCACCTTTTCCCGCTCCCCTACAGGTAGGGTATTCACCATAGGTTTTCTACTACACATATCCTAATGCATTACCTACATATGGACCAAGTGTATAAATTACAATTTTCACATCTTACAATAGTTTTAACATTAAATACACTTTCCTTTGATTACCACATTATTTGAAATCTAACATAAATAATAATAATCATTTCAAAAGTTGCTCACAGTCTGTTCAACATAACGATACAAACCGAAAAAATAGTTCAAAACATTGCTTACATTAATTTATCTAAATTCATAAAGAAAAAAATTATTATATGTACAGTTGTCGTTACACATGCCCCTGTTTCCAGAAAATTTTCTTAAGTCCAAATTTTATGGGAACACTAAATCTTACAATTATACAGTGGTTCCGAATCTTTACTTAATTGTCCAAAAAGATTTACACTACATATTTCCTTTTACTCCCTGTATATAGGTTTACACTTTTTTAACACATCAAGAATGATTACTTGTCATTTACTCAAGTGCCTTTTGCACAGTCCAACTTCCCATCATAACATCACTAAAATAGCAATTTAATCATTTTTTCTAAATTTCTCAAAGAAATAATTTAAAATTCTGAAATACAAACATTCAACTACAAAAACAATTGCATATTTTGTATACACTATAAGATAATTTGTCGCTGCTTGCTTTGAATAGCAGTCCATTTTCTTACTTACTAAACAAAACACACACACATATATTCAGAAAATTAACTACACATATTTGCTGCCTATTATGCGGATTTGGCCAGTCCTTTTCACTTTATATTGTCACCTCTCCTGGATCACATTTACAATTTTCCATCGCCTATATATCTGCCCTCATTGGTATTTGGCAGTCCTTCATATTATGGTTCATACACTACCCGTTTTCATTTTTGACAGTCCCATATTTTATCTGGCTGATAGCATTTATCCTTTCTTTTCAGTCCTTTTCTCCATACATTTTTACAGTTACAGTACAATTGGTAATCTGAAACTCACATAACTACATTAGCACACTTTCAAGGGTATACAGACATTTACAAAGATTAGATACCTTTAGAATAACTTGGGTTCAGCATAAGATACAGCACATTTACTCGTTCCTAGGAACATACAGTTTCAGGTCCACAATATTTCTTACACCTAAAGGTCTTTTGGATTTTGGGTAGATCAGGTAGTAAGCATTGTCGTGTGGAATATTCTGTATTATATATGGTCCATTATAAATATATTTAAATTTTGAAATTTCATGGTTTAGTTCACTAGACTTTTCGTGGGTTTTTAAAAGAACATAATCTCCAATTTTAAATTTTGAAACTTTTAAATTTTTTTTGTGTCTTTTAGATCTAGATTCAGCTTTTTGCTTTGCCCTTTTTATCACCAATTCTTTCTTTTGATCCAATCCCAAACTTGTACAACGTGGAAACTCTAATTTTTCTTCAATTGAAGTTTTACTACTTCTGCCTAACAAAATTTCTTCCGGTGGAAATCCTGTAGTTTCATGATGTACTGTGTTCATGACATTCTCCAAATCTGATATAAACTTGCCCCAGACTCTAAATCATGTCCCTTCCTCTTTTTTCCGCAACGCACCTTGGTCGACTGTGACATCGTCCCAAGATACGTTCCTGACCTGTGAACCTTTTATATCTGGCGGCTTTTTCGGTTTCTGGAGTTCAAAGTCTTTACTTACTTGAACTCTTTGAAAAATAAACACTGAGTCATCCGGTGGCTCTTTCTTTCTTTGTTCGGTCTCAACATCTGGATTTTGTTTTGAAACTTCGTCATCATTACTTACAATATCACAATTAGCTGTATCCCCTTATTTTCGCTATTACCGAAATATTCATCATCTGAACTATCGTCAGAATCCGACCATTCTGGATCGCTTTCAAGTTCTAACATAAACGTTTTTCTGAGACAGGCACTAAGTTCTTCCTCTGTATTGTCGTCAGGCTTGGATTTTAATCCAATCTCCTCTTTTGGTAAAACGGCCTCATCATCAGCTTTATTTACATCTACTGTGTCTTCATATTTAGTGTAATCCTCGTGGACTTTAATTACTTTCAGGTAATCATCTACCCCTTCTCCACGGTGCCTCTCGGTAGCAGCTTGTACTATTGGCGGACTGTTAGCAGAAGTTATTTCTTCGTCAATGCTGAGGATTTCATCCTCCAAATCCTTCCTATCATTAACCTTCCTCCTATCGGCAGCACGCGTACTTTGCGCGGCGCTATTTATTCTCCCCTCTTCAAATTTGGGCCACGTCACTTTATGGACGTTCCTACTATCTCTCTTTCCACCAACTAATTTCTTCGCCTCATCCTCCTTCTTAAAATCCTCCCACTCACCTTGCTTTAGGCCCTTGTACAGATCATCGATCTGCACACGCCAATCAGTTACTTCTGCTAATTCATTATCGCCTTTTATCTTATCGCAAACACTGCTAACCGCACCTCTCTGTGTATTCACAGTTTCATTTATTGTTTCCTTTGCCACGGAATTATCACTCGTAAAATTTTCCTCAGCTCTTACGGCTATGCTCGTACCTATTGCTGCCGTATTGCTAGCGGCTTCTTTCCGAACAAATGTTCTGCTAGGCTGGGCCGTTGCCCTCTGATGCTCCACTCGCCTGTTAACATGTAGCGCTCCGTGCGGCAGAGATGACTCATTCTGGCTCGCACCTGACGCTTGTTTCGCCACAACACTTTGCGTCGTTCCATGTCTGTCCCTAACCTGTTTCATTACATTACGGTCGGTCCGGTATCTCTTCTTAAATCGGGGCCTGTATGTGTTGTCCGCTGCCGTTTGGCCCGCAACATTCGCGGAAATTAGTTTCCCGCGTCGTTATTATTTTGCACGGTATACTCTCGACCGCGACCTGGATAATTTCCTCTGCCTCTTCCTCTCCGTATTATATTGACGCGAAATCCATCGCCGTCGTTTCATTCATCATTGTGTCGGTTATTATGGTTACCAAAGTTTTGATAATTGGCACGACTTGCGCGCCAATGGTCTTCGTCTTCCACCCTTTCTAGAAATGCTTGGAAGCTACGATGATTGCTTCCTACATACCTCTTTGAATCCTCTGGAAGCTTTTTATATAGCTCCCAGATAATTTCCGAATCTGATCTTCTACCTCTTAAGTGTGTCAATTTTCGGTACCAATACTCACAGAAATCTTTCAAAGAATTTCTGCCCCGGTTATCATGCTGTTTGGCCATGATAAACTCGCGCCATAAATGGTCTTGCTTTTGTTCAGACCAATATTCTTCCGTAAATCTCTGCCTAAATTCTTCGAACGTCATTCGTTCGGTATTTAAATTTATTCCCCAGCGCTTAGCGTCACCTGCTAAGGCCCTAATTACTACATTTATCTTTTCCTGATCAGACAAGTGCTCAGGAAATACTCTCTCGCAATTTTTGATAAAATCTAACGGATGCCACCCGTTATGTTTCTTGGCTGGATCGAAGCGTTCCTCGCCTTCTAACAGCTTCATAATTGGTGTGCCATTACAGACAACACCAGGCCTATCTTTAATTTTGCTCTCCAGATCGAAAATTCTGCCTTGAATTTTCGTAGTATTTTGTTCACAATTTTGAACACATCCGGTTACTTTTTAACTTAAATCCCTTTCAGTGTCTAAAACTACCTTTTTCAATTGCGATATCCCGTGTTGACATTCGTTTACGATCTCAGTTTTAAGACCGAAAACTTTTTCGTCTACCTTAGTTTCAACCAGAGGTTCTACTTTCTCTTGGATGTTGAGAATTTCAACATCAAATCTACTATTAATGTTGTCAATTTCCCCCTGCATCGTATCCATATTCTTATTAATTGTGTTAATTTCAAACTTCATAGTATCTACCACAGAACTTAAACTACCCACTTTTTGTTCTATCTGTTCTATTTGTTTACTAATTTTAATTCCTTGCTCTTTGACCTGTGCTTTAAGCTGATCATTCTGTGTTTTGAGCTGATGGCTCTGTGTTTTAAGCTGCTCGTCAACGTGTGTTTTAAGCTGACTAGCCTGACTACCGACTTGTTTTTGAAGCTGATCAATCTGTGTTTTTATATGCTCACTCTTCCTGAAATTTGTTTGGTTAATTGTTCAAATAAATCGTTTTGTTCTACGGAATCGGTGTCTTCCGATCCTACTTCAAAAGTTTCTTTCGGTTCTTTCTTTATCTCTGGAGAATCAAACATGTCAGTGGATTCATTCACATACCCACTATCATCTACAAAGCCACCCTCTGCTTCCTGTTTTGTCCCTTGCTGTGTTCGAGGCGATCTCAACCTTTCAATCTGTTTGTTTACGTGTTCGTGGTATTGTAAGTACGCCAATTGTCTTCCGCTAACGCCATCTGTTTTCTGGCCGCGTAAACTCCGGCTACTGCCACCCGCATTCTCCATTTCACTTGGCGCATCTACCCTGCCTACGTTCCTGTCCATATTGAATGCCAACTATACCACACTATTATACTTGACTCACACTGCAGTTTATTTTACTGACTTTTATTGCAATTCGTGCCACTGAACATCCACTGTTCGGTATTTACATCAATTTGTAACCGACAACAGCTGGATGTCCTGTCACCGGGAAGCCACTTGTAATGCTACCGCCCTGCTCGGACGTACGTTAGCTCTATAAAGCCTGTACTGTAATAAGTTCACGGGCTTCACCTTATAAACAAGGATTTTAGTACATTAGTTGACCGCGTGTACCTAATAGAAGCAAGATCGGACTTATATTCAGTCAATAACTACAGTGATGCATCAAGCAAATGTAAAGTATAATTACTCTTTCGCATGGACAAGAATTACACACAGTAGATGCTACCTATAATTAATAATTCGGTCGCCAGCCTACTTAGGCAATGAGTGAGTTTTTCCTCGTACAAGTCGGTGCATGTACACGCATAGTAACACGTAGTAATGATGCGTTATATGGCAAAGTTTGGAACCAGAAAAATCCACTGAACTAAAGTTTTCTCTTTTTGTACTACTTTGGACGAGCTAAATTTACACAACACCACACAGTAATGATTACTACGAACTGCATTTTGTATGTTGAGCAGACTGAAATCGGGCACAGATTGCCCTAGCATCGACAATCTTGAAAGTACACACACAATATCACTATTAATGATGGAAAAACACTAATACACTTAGGATTAATATAGACTTAGCTTTACTGGTCAAATCTGATCAACACATTTCAAGGTTTGAAAGAATGGACAAGAGAAGGGGGGGGGGGCCTTAAACTGTTATGGTCGTTATATTGAAACTATTAAGTACTGAAGGCAAATTAACACTCAAAATTATCAATCTATGAATAACTACTCTTTTGTCTTACTTCTGAATAATTTACCTGTCATTATTTCTGTCTCAAATTAATTAAATAACATCGCTAACTCAATTAAAAAAAAAAAAAAAAAAAAAAAAAAAAAAAAAAAAAAAAAAAAAAAACTCTCTTCCAATTTAGTCATACCTTTGTTCTTTACCAACATTTGCAATAACACACAGGACTTTAAACTTCTTTATAGCATAGATTAATCTGCTGATAATTTTCGTTAACACTAACATTAAACTTTCAGTTCAGGATACTCGGGTTGCACAATACGAGGTAAGGATCCTGTCTAGGTCAGTGACCAGGATAAGTCATGGCTAAAGCAATTCTGGTAAAAGTCACGTTATTATTGAACAGTTAGCAACAGTTTCGACACAGGTCCACACAGATACACTTCTAAAGATAAAATAAATGTTTGACCTGTGCGAGTCGGTGCGGCGGTTGGCGGGCAGCGAGGTAGCGAGAAGCACGGCACACATGCAAGCACGGCTAAGGCTCTCACTGCAGCGGCACTTTCCTTCTTCTTAGCGTCGTTATCTTTCCAATTTTGAGCCTCAGAATATAGCCATGTCAAGTAGTCGTCGGAATCGGTTCATCCGAGGCTCAATGGAATCCACTTTCCCTGGGTAGCCGCCTCGGTACAGCACGTGTTCCTCTGACCGATTCACAACTCCGACTGTTATACTGTGCCCGTTGTGCCGAACCGCGCCAGTGTGCGTTTTCCCGCCTCGCTTGCCTCCACCTTTTCCCGCTCCCCTACAGGTAGGGTATTCACCACAGGTTTTCTACTACACATATCCTAATGCATTACCTACGTATGGACCAAGTGTATAAATTACAATTTTCACATCTTACAATAGTTTTAACATTAAATACACTTTCCTTTGATTACCACATTATTTGAAATCTAACATAAATAATAATAATCATTTCAAAAGTTGCTCACAGTCTCTTCAGCATAACTATACAAACCGAAAAAAAGTTCAAAACATTGCTTACATTAATTTATCTAAATTCATAAAGAAAAAGATTGTTATATGTACAGTTGTCGTTACAAGTGTTAATCCAGCAGCAGTACCATCACTTATTATCAGGTGTGTGCTGGCATGCACAAGAACAAGATCAGTCTACCATACAGCAACTGATGTGCTTTTAAATAGGAAAATAGACAGACACTAGTTTCACAGTCAACAATGTCAGTCAGCATGAGTTGGTAGAAGACCCATGTGGGTGGTGGAAAGCACGACAGAGAGCATGGTGTTCAATGATTTGGAAGAATTTACAGACCTTTAGTGTTGTGGAGATCCAGGCAACATTTGAATAGCAGAGGATGGGTGAGGTCAGTGTATGTTTTGGTGGAGGAATGTACTCCCAAAATTGTGTCTGTTAGTAGTTTCAGTAGGTCAGTGTACGTTTTGGTGGAGAAATGTACTCCCAAAATTGTGTCTGTTAGTAGTTTCAGTATTTTAAACCTCTTGTGGGCTTTCTGTTGGATGATTAATAGCTGAGGTTTTCACATTAGTTGCTGGCAGAGGGTTGGCCCAAGATATTTTAGTGTTAGTTAACTGGATAGGACAGCTGCAGTTGGTTTGTTCTACAATTATTGCCTGGATTTTGGAGGGATTGACCTTGAAGAGCCACTGGTCACACCATGAGGCAAAATGATTCAGATGGATTTGGAGGGATCATTGCGATTTCTTGCATGTATGGTAGACAGCAATGGGATTTCTGGCATGTATTCCTATGCCAGAGAGCAAAGAAAGCAGTGTCATCAGCATACTGAAGAAGGTGGACTGGTGGGGGTGGATTTGGCACTTCTGCAGTGGGATGAAAGGAACAGGAATTCCTGTTGTTAACAATGACCAAGGCTGGGCAATTAGATAGGAAGGATGCAATAAGGTGTGCACAGTTAACTGAAAGTGCGTATGTCTGGAGTCTAAAAAGGTGACCAGATAAATCAGGCAGCGAAAATTATATTCACAGATCCTGGAAATTTTCAGTGGTTTTGCTACAATTGGTACTGAAAATTTTTCTGCAGGTGAAGCCAGTAATTATGAGTATCTGTTAAACTAATTAATATTAAACTAATGTAAATACATTACTGAAAAGGGGAAATTGTTCTTCAATTTGAAAGTAGTCTTTCCTTCTGACTTTGCCTATTGGCTCATAAGATATTCTCCATGGCGAGATGTACAAACTTTCATAATTTCACTAACCTTTGATTGCAATAATTTCTGATGAAACTAAAAGTTTCATTGCAACCAGTACAACAAACGTTTCACTTTCTGATTTCTCCAAGTCTACTGACATGCAAATTAATGAGCACGCATCCTTCATTAAAAAGTGCAAAATTTTCAGTAACTTAATTCTAATGTACAAGATGGATGCCAGGTGATAAACCCAAGCTTCCCATTGCATAGGCATAAGTTAGTACTGGACACTTTATCAGCTGCTGCTCATACCAAATAATATATAAACAAAATATAAAAGTAAATCTGTCAGCCAGCTAAAGGCAGTCATTCTTAACTACAGAATTAATAAACCATTATAAATTAAATAAAGTGAACAATATTCTGGAGCAGGTCTTGATAAGGTCAAGGATTACACAATTTCAGTTCCCACCAACTCAACTCTGATAAATCTGCCATTTTGTCTATGTAGTTCTAGAGAAAGCCTATGACTGTATACAGCATTCTGGTCACCTTTTTAGACTCCAGACATATGCACTTTTGATTAACTGTACCTACTTATTGCATCATTTCTATGTAATTGCACATCCTTGATCACTGTTAATAATAGAAATTCCTGTACCTTTCATCCCACTGCAGAAGTGCCACAAGGCACCATTTTCTCTTTCTCGTGTCCAAACCCATCCCTACCAGTCCACCTCCTTCAGTATGCTGATGACACTGCTTTCTTTCCCTCTGCTGTACATGCCAGAAATCCCAATGATCCCTCCAAATCCACCTGAATCATTTTACCTCATGGTGTGACCAATGGCTACTCAAGATTAATCCCTCCAAAATACAGGCAATTACTATAGGACGAATCACCTGCACCCTCTTCTTCCTTGACTTCTACGTTACCATCTGCAACTGTCCTATCCAGTTAACTAACACTAAAATGTCTTGGGCTAACCCTCGAGCAGCAACTAATGTGAAAACCTCAGCTACTAATCATGCAACAGAAAGCTGACAAGAGACTTAAAATACTAAAATCACTGACAGACTGAATTTGGGGCGTACACTGCTCCACTATTCTTGACAGCAATGAAAACATTGATTTAACCCACCCCCTGCTATTGAAATGTTGCATGGGTTTCCACCACACCAAAGGTCTTAAGTCCCTCTAATTCCTCGAATGCCATGTGCTCTGTCTTGCTTTCCATATCTGTTTACCTTTCCCCACATGGATCCTCTACCGTCTCGTCAAATTTCCAACCCTCCTCACCTACAATGTACACCTCTGCATCTATTACACTATCTGGAAACTAGATTCCATTAATCCAGTTGTCTCCCCTCTGATCACTTTGGTATGTTGCTGCACCTTCAAAATCTTATCCTTCTGTCCTTAAACCTACGTAACTCCATATCGTATCCCATCACAACTGCAACCAACTCCCTCTTGGCTGAACAGCACAATGTTGTACTACTGACAGTCCCTACCTACCCCTGCTACCCCTCCCTCCTCCCCTCCTCCCCCCCCCCCCCCCACCTACCAACCCTCCCTCCCACCCACCCATTTGGTGTGAGGATATGAAATAGCAACAAAGGAAAGAAGAGCCATTTCAGTTTGTTTCATTTTAGTTTTCACTCGGGCATGTTACCAGCAGCATATAGTGCTAATTTTGCCTCTGTCTTTGTTCAGTTTGGCCCAGGATACGTTAGTGTTAGTATTTAGGTTTGTTTCATCAAGATTGAGTCCAGTCCTGTATCTTTAAAATGTATGGTTCTGGTTTAGGTGAGGAATCTTTGTAGTTATAATAAATTTTGTGTGCTATATGTACCAAATTGTGCATGAAGCAAACTTTGATCACTTCATTTGTACTGCATGGTCTTTAGATTAGAACTATTAAGTTCCATGTATGCCTGTAATAACTACCTGATCATAAACATTAGAGTCAAAGATATGTGGCTATCACCAGTAGAATCTAAAGGATGTGGTTTAAGATTGGTGAATGTCCAGCATTGAATTTTGTAAAAGGAACTGATAACAATTTGTTTTTAGGATAAAACCTACAATAGCACTTTCAGTTGGTGATACTATGTGCCCCCTACCTCCCACCACATGGATGCCTATGACCACTACATACCCTTGACAGTTTCCACTTACAGTACCCACCATTGCTAAAGCTACACAGACAGCATCCTTTGTATCAAGAGTTCTGCCGTGGTTAGGCCACAATGCCTGAACATTGGTTATTCATCAATAATCATTGTATTTTGATGTTTCAGTTCCTTCTTCCTTCCACCAAAGAAATGGACTGCATGCATATGGTGGCCCCTACAATCATCTAACCATAATTTCAGCAGAATCTACATTAAAGTCAATGGAGGATTGTGCGTACTACAAAATCGGCATGCCATTGCAATGACATCAAAACCACAGTCCACAACTGCCGCCAGTGCACCTTTCATCAGATCACACTGTCTCAGTGTTTCACATAATATCCCACACCACATCGTCCTTGGGAACATTCCCATCTCAGTTTTGCTAGCCCTTTCCTCAAACACCTGTTGCTGACAGTCTTCAATGTTCTCTCAGATTTCCCATATATCATCCTGAAGCTATAATGAAAGCCTACCAATTGATGGCCTTCCAAACCAGTGTCAAAGACAATGGACCACACTTTACCCCACACTACCAGCAAGGTGCCACCATACCCATTCTTGTCCTGGCAACCATATCTGGGCCTAGGAGTTGAGGCTCTTATCTCACTGCTAACCAGCCACTATTACCCATAAACAGGATTATTATCTCTAGACAATGATAACAGCCAACAGCAAATGGATTCACGACCAGAGTAAACTTTGTCCACATACTACAATGGACTTGCACTCAGCATTAAACAAAAGCCTGTAGCCTTCATGGTGAGGACTGCTGCCAGAGAAATCCCAATCAGTACTTCAAAGTGCACCCTTATATGTCAACAGATGGCAAATGGAAGTGGCAGCACTGTCCAAAAGTAGCACCACATCCAATGACCTCACCTAAGAAGCAAACTTTCCCTGAGGACACACAAAAGGCTGTATCATCTGCACTCAAAACTATTGACACCGATTCTCAGCATTCAGCCACCGTTACACCAAAAGTCCACGTATCAGAATCTCAACTCTCTTGTCAGTGCATTACTACATCACAAGGGTAGTTCTGAATCATAGAACACATGGCTATGGCTAAATATCTCCCTCCAGTTTAGCCAAACAACCCCCACCTTGCTGTCTTCAATCATTGTACCAACAAAACTCATAAATATTTAATGGTCAGTGTTCTGCAGCTTCAAGGGCAGAGGATGGTCGTTTGGCACAGGAGGTACCTCCAGGAAATTTTAAACTACCTCTGCCACATTTAAGTGGCCATACCTTCTGGGGCCTGAGATAAATTGCTCTACTGTCAGATGCTGGCAGTTCAGCTCTCTCCTTGGATGCAAGTATGATTACACTTCTGAAAATAAATTGGCAATGATTCATTGGTCTTTCTAAGAATCTAATGGAAGGAATACTTGCATTTCCTGTGGATTTTGGTTGTACACACTGTCTGTGGACTGGATATGAATTGTTAGTTGGTACTGCTAGTCCTATCATTATTTGTTGAGTGAATATCATATCCAGAGTTGTGTATGGGTAACCTTTAATAAATCTGTCATTGACTAAATAAAATATAACCATGAATTGTTGTTTTTATGTGTTATTTGCCAATTAGTGTCCTGTGAAATATGAATTTTGTGATTCATTCTATGGCTTAAAAGGTTTGTTTGAGGTGGTTCCATAGAAACTGAAAAGTTTGAAGGATTGAAAAAGTAATTATACGTAGCTGCCAACATTGAGTAGACAATAAAGCAAACACTTATATGGTAATCATTGTAGCCATCTACACACTGGTGAAATAATGGTGTGATGTGCCCATAGATATAAATAGCTTTGATTAAAACAGATGGACATTCTCTAGCCAATTTGAGTTAAGGCAATAACCCTTATGAAATAATTTCATCATCACTGATAACTAGAATCAGTAGAAACTGTCTTAGCTAATTCATGTGGTCCACATGTATCTAAAGCATATAGAGCAGGCCTTTCCAAACAGTGCTCCACAACCACTAGTGTTCCAGCTCCACCAGCCACCATATTGCCTAGTGCTTCGAGCATAGTGGTGAATGGGGCTGTCAGAAAGGTATAAGGAGGAAGAAGGAAATGAAGGCAGCTGCAACTGGACAGTCACACAGTCACCTCGTCAGACTCCAAGCAGTTTGCTGATAGTACTATGTGGATTAAATTAGGTTTACATTTTACATTAGCAGCAATGTGTTGTCTCTGCACACACACACACACAAAAAGTGGAAAAGCCATTCAATCAATGCCCATATCATTTAAAGGCCATGCATATGAGCCAGAAAAAAATTATTGGAATGTCATTACAACTCCAACCGCAAAGAGGATATAATGCACTTGTTTTCTGACAAACAACAGTGAATGGTGGCTGAACTGAAAGTGGCTTTAGGGAATAAACCTGAATTCAAGATAAGCAGAGCAGTGGCGAAAGTCCTTTATTGTTGACATCATATATTGGGTCTGGTTTCAGTAAGTGTCTTAACATAAGAGGAGAATCATTTGGTAACACACATTGCAGAGAAGATTCATGCTAAAAAAAATTAATCCTGTGGAAAAATCAGTTTCACATTTATGAAACAATTCCCAGAAGTCTAGGCAGTCATTTGTGGATCAGATACAGCTGAATGCGTTTCTGTAATTCAAAATATTTCATAAAGAGTACTCAAAGAGATTACAAGACATTGAGTGACAGAAAACAGATTTTTATTTAGTTGTCAGAACATCTTCAGTTTTCATTGCTAATGAACTCCATTACTTCTGACTTAACTTGAGGTGATAGACACACAGTGGAGCACCCAACCCAATGGCCTGTTTGTCCAATGCAGGAAATTACAAAACTTTTATAAAATTTTACCCAGTCAGCAATATTCTCAACTGCACAGACAAGCCGCTAAATTACGAAATTGACAAAGTCCCACCAAAATTTAGGTTTAACAGACTTTAATCTGTATTGCTCTGTGTGTTGAACTATAACATAAATCATAGTTCCAGATATATTACATATTTTAAGCCAGAAATCCATATAAGTTTTCCAACATCAAAATGAAATGTTGAATACCAATATGTAATGATTTTTTTCATTGTGCTAGCTGTATTAGTGTATCTAATTTATTTATTTAATCAAGTAATAAAGTCATTACTTTGGCAGAAAAATAAAATGTTGGAAATAGACACACATGGAATATTCCTGCTTGTAAAAATATGCTGTAGTATTAAATCTCTTAGCAGTAGCAGCACTGTGTTGCAAACATGTATTCCTAAGTTTCCTGCATGTGTTTTCTTCAGTATACAGCCACCTAATAGTAGGTAGTGTCAAGTGTCTCCTCTCTCCTGTCTCAAGACAGACTCCAATGGATCCTCAATCAGGTAACAGCACTAATAGAATGTAAGAGGAAGACATCTCTTTCTTTCATCAAAATGTAAAGGGCCTCTTAGACAAAACAAATCAACTACTTATTAACATTAGTGAAAAGGACAGTATTAATAATGCTCAGATTTTGTGCATAACTGAGCACCATGTTACTGATAAATGTGCCTTGCCATCTATAGTAAGTTATAGTTTAGTAACATACTACTGTAGGGAAAGTGAAGACAAAGGTGGAGTAGCAATTTATGTTAAGGATGGTGTAGCATACAAAGCTATAGATATTAAGAAATATTGTGTGGAACAACAATTTGAGACATTGTTGTTGTCGTCGTCGTCTTCAGTCCTGAGACTGGTTTGATGCAGCTCTCCATGCTACTCTATCCTGTGCAAGCATCTTCATCCCCCAGTACCTACTGCAACCTACATCCTTCTGACTCTGCTTAGTGTATTCATCTCTTGATCTCCCTCTATGATTTTTACCATCCACGCTGCCCTCAAATACTAAATTGGTGACCCCTTGATGCCTCAGAACATGTCCTACCAACCGATCCCTTCTTCTTGTCAAGTTGTGCCACAAACTTCTCTTCTCCCCAATCCTATTCAATATTTCCTCATTAGTTATGTGATTTACCCACCTAATCTTCAACATTCTTCTGTAGCACCACATTTCGAAAGCTTCTATTCTCTTCTTGTCCAAACTATTTATGTGCCTCAGAAATAATAACTAAATTCTACCCAATAATAGTGTTGGCTGTCTACAGGGCTCCTTCAGGTGACATAAAAACGTTTCTGGATTCAATGGAACTCCTCCTGTCAGAGTTACTTTCAAAAGCAAATGATATTTTAGTTTTAGGTGATTTCAATATAAACTTTGTGACAGAAAATAAGAATAAAATTGACTTTGAGATTGTGATGACCTTACATCATCTGACATCAGAATAAACTTCCCAACAAGAATTACATCCGAGTGACAAACTATGATAGACAACATTGTTTTAGATGTAAGTAGACATCAGACTTATACTGTCAGGCAGGTTATAAGTGGGCTTTCAGATCATGATGGACAAATTCCCACTCTTTATCATGATAATCTGTTCAAAAAAGAATTCCTCAATGGAAATTCATAAAAGTAATGAATGAAGAGGCAAAAGGAACTTTCAAACACAGGTTGCAGCAAATGGATTGGTCTTTAGTATACAGCTATGATGATGTTGATACTAAATTTAACTGTTTTATAAATGAATTCTGTGCTCTTTTTGAAGAAATATTTCCCAAGAAATGGGTCAGAAACAGTTCTTCCAATTCTGTAAATAAGCCTTGGATTACAAAAGGTATAAAACAGTCACGTAAAACCAAAAGGGAAACTTATGCTGCAATAAGATTCTGTAAAGATGTAGAAAATGGGAACATTATAGATTATACTGTAAAATTTTTTAAGAAACTAATATGGAAATCAAAAGCCCTTTATTATGAGAAGAAAATAGATAATTCCAATAATAAAATAAAAACAATATTGAGCATTGTAAAAAGAGGAACAGGAAGAGATACAACAAGCAAAGAAGATGTAAATAAAATCAGATATGAAGGTACCCTAGTAGATAACCCCAAAACGGTGACTGAGATTTTTAATAAACACTTCCTATCAGTAACTCAACAGAGTGGTTGCAAGCCCTATGTTGATGAAGCTGTAACTCTTTGTCAAGCAGTATATTGAAACACAATTTCAGAAATGCACCTTCATCCTATCACTGTAGAAGAAATTCAAAAAATCATCATGTATGTAAATAGTACAAACTCTGCAGGGGTTGATAATATATCTAGCAATTTATTGAAATATTCTTGTGTGTGGATAAAGGACATTCTCTGTCATATTTTCAATGCTTCCCTTCAGAAAGGTGTTCTTCCCAGTAGACTTAAGTACGCCATTGTGAAGCCCCTGTACAAAAAGGGTGATAAAGTCAAAGTAACTATGGACATCTCTCTTTGCTGACAGCTTTCTCCAAAATTCTAGAAAAGCTAATACATGTAAGAATTACTGATCATCTCATGAAGAATGGAGTTCTCAGCAAGAGCCAATCTGGCTTTCAAAAGGGCCATTCAACAGAAGACGCAGTCTATGCACTTGCAAATGAAGTCCTAGAAACCCTTAATGAAAAAATGCTAGCACTTGGTGTCTTCTGTGATCTATCCAAAGCGTTTGACTGTGTTGATCACCAGATTCTCTTGCAAAAAGCAATATTAGTAGGAATAAGTGGTGCTGCAGTCAATTGACTACAGTCATACCTCCAAGACAGAAAACAAAAAGTTGTCTTGAATAGCTCGGGTGGAGTATGTGACACTTCCTCAGATTATGAATGGAGTTCCATTACATGTGGAGTGCCTCAGGGCTCAATTCTTGGGCCACTATTATTCCTGATTTTTATAAATGATCTGCCATCATGTACAAGCCTGCCATGTAAATTTACATTATTTGCTGATGATACCACAATTTTTATGAGCAGTAGAACAGACAACAATCTTGAGGAACTCATGAATCACATACTCCCAGATGTGGTTAATTGGTTCAAAGTGAATGGTCTCTCATTAAATTCCAGTAAGACCAGCTTTATTCAATTCTGTACAAAAACAGAAAAAGAGAGAGACATAAGTGTGACATGTGGAAATCAACCAATAGAAAGAATGGAAACAACAAAATTTCTTGGAGTGCACATTGACAAGAAAATTAACTGGTCTTCGCATATTATTGATCTCTGTAAGAGGCTTAGCTCTGCTACCTACGCTTTACGGGTTGTCACTACATGTGTTGAACCTTACACTGCAAAAGTGGCATACTATGGCTATTTTCATTCTCTCATTGAGTTCATTGCACAGAAGCAAGCTTTAGGAATTATATGTGGATTGCGCCCACGAGACTCATGTAGAAATAGTTTTCGTAAACTTAAAATATACACAACTGCATTCCAATATATTTTTTTCTCTCATGTGTTTTGTTTGTAAAAATATAGAGATATTTCAACCAAACAGCAATGATCATGAGTATAACACACGGAGGAAGAATGACATACACAGCGAGCTCAAAAATTTGAGCTTGGCGCAAAAGGGTGTCCACTACACTGGAGCAAAACTCTTCAATGCTCTTCCTCCTGAAATAAAGACAGAGATTCATAACAAGAGTAAGTTTAAGAAAGCACTAAAAATATTTCTGCTAGAAAAAGCTTTTTACAGTCTAGATGAATTTTTAACTAAAAAAAATTGTAATATTTTAATATTATGTAACACAAGTTGACATAATGCCACTAAGAATGTTATTTAACCTGAGCTCTGTATCTGTGTGTGCTCTGTACCTGTTTTCTGTAGTGCTTTAATGATTCTAAGAAAATATGTATTTTCTTTTTCTGTATTGCTGCCCAAAGAATTTACTGTATAAATTTTTATGTAATTATGTACTCAAATTTCTGTATATGTTATTAGATTATCAGATTCTATTTGTAAAAAAGTGATTCGTTCCACATCATTGTGTATCCAACACAGTTGGACCTATGGAACACGAAATAAATCAAATGAAATCAAATAACTCACAGTTGGTTTGAATAGCACAGCTGTAGCACTCAGCAGAATTGACTACACTCATGGAGCTTGAGCGTCTTGTGGTAGCACAGAATGTGCCTAGGCCTGGTAAATGAAGTACAGGGTTTCAGAGTTATTAATGTAACACCCTTTACTTAAATTATCATGAACATATTCAATATATTAAACTCATTTTGGATCTTCTTAGAGTCACACGTCCAAATATTTTATTAATTCTTAATTTTGTTAATATTTTTATATTTATTATAATTTTATTAATTCTTAAACAAGAAGAGCAATTGGTTTATACGATATCTTGTTAGGCATGTATAAAAATATGTAATGATAGTCTTCCTGTCATCCATAATTATCTGTCTTTAGTACATCTTCTACTGATTTGCTTCTCAGCTGTGTTAACAGTGTACTCCAGTGCTTCACCATTGTAAACACTCAGTAACTGTTGTACCATCAGAAAATGAGGGAATCTTACACCCATTCATATGTAAATCCCTGGAGGAATGTAACAACTGGGGTCAGGAGGTCTGTCAGGGGTGTATGAGGGGAGAAAGGAAATGAGCAGCAGGAGTGGAGTTTGGGAATGGGCAGCTGACTGCTGCCACAGAAAGGCAGGAAGTATGTGGGATAGGAATGTGGCACCAATGAGCTTGATCTGGCTGCAGTCAGGGTGAGGTTTTTGAACCACATTATGATGTGCAGCAGTGAATTAGGAGACACAGACAGAACAAAGGAAGAAGGAGACTCAAGGGAAGACAGTCTGTATGCAAAATTAGTGAAGTCAATGGTAGGCATAGAAGTAGGGGTAGACTATTAGAAATAGTTGAGGCCAGTATGATTATGGGACCAAAGACTGTGTCGCAAGGTCAATCCCTTCTGTGAAATTCAGAGAACCTGTTGTTGGTGGAGGGGTAAGATTCAGATGGGTCAGGTTATGGAGCAGCCATTGTAATTGACCATGTTGTGCTTAGCAGTATATTCTGCCACTGGTTGCCCACCTTTGCTCTTGCCTGTAACAGCTTGGCAGTCTTCATTTGTGTGAAAAGCTGGATGATGATCATACTCACATAAAATGCTGTGCCGAGGAAAGAGCAAGATGGTATATGACATGACTGTTTTCATAAGAAAGAATAGGGCAAGAAACACTAGGGCAAGACTGTGATGGAGCTGGAATATGATTCATTGGATGGGTTTATGAGACAAGTTCCTTTCAACAGGGGCAAGGGATTAGTACTACAGGTATGTGTGGTATAAGAATGAAACAGTATATGGCATAAATTGGGAGTCCAAAAAAATATTGCACTGGTATGGATGGGAAGGATTATGGACAGAATGTTACTAATTTGCAGGAAGTGATAAATAGTTGAAGGCCTTGTGAAGGATAGTGTCCAATCATTGCAGTCCAGGATGATACTAGATGATGGAGGTGGTGCTCCTTTGCAGCTGGTTCCTGAGGTTCACCAGAGAATTAGCAGTATGCGTGATATGACATAGGAAATCTGTCAGACTAGGCTTGGAAAATACTGCCTGTCTGTGAGGACTTTAGTAAGGCACTTGCTGTGTAAGGGATGAAAGCTATCAAAATAGGTAGTGTTGATGTATAGTTGGCTTGATGTGAACAGGAGTTATGCTGGAGCCATCAGAGAGGTGAAGATCGATGTCCAGGAAAATGGACACATGGAGCTGATGGTAGAAAAGATGTTGAGCCTGTGGAGGAGTGGGGACAGGGTTTCTTGGCCCTGGGTCAAGATTGTGAAAATATTATCAATGAATGTGAACCATAAAAGGGGTTTGAGATCTTTTCTGACTAGTAAGGTTTCCCATAAATGACCCATAAACAAGTTGGCTTAGGAAAGTACCGTGAGGATCCCCATGGCCATGTCATAGGTTTTTGTGTGTATATTCCCCTAAAAGGAGATATTATTGTGTATGAGGATGCTGTCAGTCACATGTATAAGGAATGAGATGGTGGGTTTGCAGTTGGAAAGATATTGGAAAAACTAGTGACAGATAATGGCAAGACCCGGGGCAGGGAGGTTATTGGTGTATAGGGAAGTGATGCCAACAGTAACAAGTAGGGATCCAAGTGGAAATGGCGTGAAGTTGGTTGAGCCAGTGAAGGAAATGATTCATCTGAAAATGCATGTTCAAAGTAGAACTGTAAAAACAAATGTAGAAAAATAGAACTAATAAAGTTGGTAATAATATAACTTAATTTTGAGTTTTTATTGCCTTTATTACCAAGAGAAATGTCAAGAAATCAAACTTTATTAGATCATCCAATGTATAAAGAGAAAATTATAAAAATGCAGTATAGATACAGCAAAGAGGGATGGACTGTCAGCTTCAAAACAATTGATAGAAGCTTCACAAAAGAATGAGATTTAATATTACAACACAGGAAAACTTTTTATAAATTCGCTTGGTCATTCGTTTATGAGCTATTATGAGCCATGATGTGTTGATGAATTTTAACGGTATTTGTAATTGTACAGTCAGTCCACTGACAACCAACAAAGTCAATAAAATTAACTGAATTTTCCATTGGTGGTGTGACAGGACATGATACTAACATTAAATTCAACAATACTGCCTTATGTTTTGCAAAATTATATTTACCTGGTCATGAACTGGCTATTAGCTTCTTTGGTCATCTGCAGGGGACAATAGGAGGTGGCTCACACTTGCAAAGCACTGTTTGTCCAGGCCTGTCTTAGTGTCTTTTCATCAGTTTTTGATAGCCAACATTTTGTGGTGACCTACTGTTCCTTTATACACTCAGTTCTTAGCTATGGGATTTTTTTCTGGGCATCAAAGGCACAAAATATGGCCAATTTTTTTAAAGAATGGGAAAAGGCCATAAGAAGAATAGCTAGATGAACTACTCATTGGTCATAACAAGTTGACGCTTCACATGGTGGCTGTAGAGTACGGCAAGGGGCATGCCTTACCTTTTATTTGGACTGCAAATGGGAGAGTAGCAGAGAGGGGAAGGCAGCACAAACTCCTTCCTGCAGTGCTTTTTGCTTACTTGAAAACAAATATGACATGTGGAAATAATGGAAGTGTTCAGGGACAAATGAATATCTTCCAATTAGTACTGATGTTCTATGCTACTGGAAATACCAATGAAAAGTGTCAACTTGTGGCCGAACAGCAGTTGGACTCACTGAACGAAATATTTAAAAAAATGAATATCCATACTACTTCAAATGAGCACATCCACCAACCTGGTGTGCAAATAAGGGAAACATAATGAAATATTTCACTAAAGTGGTGTACATATTCATGGAACAAGAGTCATTTTGGACTTAAATTTACCAAGGAAAAATGAACAGGAAACTCACTAAATCGTTCCATATCTAGGGATAATACTGTATAATTAATTGCCCAAGGAGACAAAAACGATTACTAAAATGCATCTGCTTAAAAAGGCAGCTAAAACATTTTTTCATAAATAATGTATAATACATTAATAAAGTTTACATAGAAAACTCCGAGTACTGGTTAAAAGTGGATGGGAACAATAACAACATCCTGTCAAATCACATGGTCACACTGTAATGCTTTTACTAGAAAGTCATGACAAGATCTATAGTGTGTAACAGTCATGTACTATCATTCTCCTGAACTTAAAGCTAAACAACTCACTCATTGTTGTGAGGAGGGTTGGTGGAGAGGGGAGGTGATGGAGAACATGCTGACTCAGTTTTTCACATGAACTCAGGGGAAGATATGAAGACATGGTCTGGGCATAGTTGCAAGTTTATGGGCCTGGAATCAGTTTTCTGAATAGACAAGAGGCAGTGTGAGGGGCATAGAACCATGCCTGTGGTCCAGGACTCACCAGTGGGAGTTCTTAGTGCATGTCACGATGCAATACAGAACTATGTTTTATAATCTAAGTTACCTGGTACAAATTGTCTGTAAATCAAAGAACATTGTACAGTAGGGATTAAACAAATGAGAGAGTACAGCTGTTAAGGCAATAACCTCATATTCAAAATGAATGAGTTTTCTCTGTCCAGCAGTCCTGATTTAGGTTTTCCATGGTCTCACTAAATCATTTCGTACAAGTCGCATTCCAAAAATAGTGGACAAAAATGTTCAAAACACATCCAACAAATCTCAACAAGTAACAAATCAAATATAATGAACTTGGATTTTTTTTTTTTGATAAACACACAAGCATTGGAACATATACAACACAGAATATAGCTACAGTAAGACACAAAATAGGTGCAAAGATTTTTATGAGAACCAACCCAAAAATTAAAACAACCAAAGATATTGAAGCTCTGTTAAAAATAAATTTGTCCTGTGTCTACATATTATTAGCACTCCCACTAGGAGGACCCAATTTTTTTTCTAACATGTTTAGAAGTCTCTCACAAATGTCCTAAATGCTCTGAATGTTCAGCATCTTCCTGTGTTTTTGATGTGGCATCTTTGATACTGGTTTTGTTGGTAAATTAGCCTGCTGGTCATTGGATAAAGTATGTTCCAGTACATATTCATTCACTTTGTACTTGTTTCGCACAAAATGGTTTCACACAACAATATGTTTATGTCTTTGGTGAAAGTCTTAGTTTTTATTTCACTGTACTTAAATTGTAAATACAGCTATGTCCTTGTGCAAACTCTAAACTCAAACAGTTTATCTCACAATTTGGTTGAGTATAATGTATTTGACATCATTCATAGAGAGCACCACTGCTTTATGTTTTGTCGAACCCTGGGTCACTAACATACCAGTTGTGAATTTCCTAGTTTCCACATCACAAACGTTAGTGCACTAATAGCGTAGAAAAACGCAAGGGGCAACACCAGAAAGTACTTACAAAGACGCAGATAAACAAAATAAAAGAGTTAGATCTCTTTGGTCAAGTCTGTCAACGTAATAAAACGAAGGACATGAGCAGCTGCTCAAGCATCATCAGCTAAAAGCTCCTGTAAGATAGACGGCAGGCACAGGACAACACGAGAGTTAATAAAATGGGGACAGGACAATAAAACATGGTGCACCGTCAATGGATGACCACAGGTGCAATGCGAGGCGGGGACTCAGGACAACAGGTAGCAGTGGCTAAATCAGCAATGACCAATCCGCAACCTGGCCAAAATGACCTCCTCTCACCAGGAAGGGTGTGAGGAGGTCGTCCAAGACTTCGGGATCAGTTTGATGGCCCTAAGCTTAATTTCATGGAGAGAGGACCAAGCCTCATGCCACAATGATGAAAGTGCCGACAAAGAACCCCACTAACATCAGTTGATGGGACACAAAAGGACAGCAGCCGTGGCCGCAGCATCAGCAGCTTCATTCCCAGGCACACCAACATGGCCAGGAATCCACAAAAAAAGGACACGAGCCCCAGTATCAGCTAGCGACTGAAGAGACCGTTGAATTCATTGCACGAGAGGGTGGTCCAAATATGAGTCACAGAGACTCTGAATGGCGCTCAAAGAATCAGAGCAGATGGCATAGGGACAATGACGATGGCAGTGGATATACTGAACAACCTGATAGAGAGCAAAAAGCTCAGCTGTAAAGCTTTAACACTGGTCAAGGAGCAGGTATTGAAAGGTATCATCCTCAACAACAAAGGCACATCCGACACCAGCAGTAGTCTTGGAGCCATCTGTGTAGATAAAGACGTTATTAGCGATCCTCAAACGAAGTTCGACAAAACTCGAGCGGTATATCGAATCCGCGGTCCTCTCCTTTGGGAGTGAGCTGAGTTCAAGGCGAATGCGAACCTGAGCCTGGAGCCAAGGTGGCATCGGGCTCTCACCCACTCGAAAAGTCGTAGGGAGGGTAAAATCAAGTTGCTGAAGCAGGCAACGAAAGCGAACTCCAGGAGGTAACAGGGCAGATACATACAGCTCATATTGGCGGTCGAGAGAGTCATCAAAGAAGAAGAAATATGACAGGTGGTCGGGCATTGACATCAATCGGCAGATGTACTGACAAAGCAACATATCGCGCCAGTAGTTTAGTGGTAATGCGGCAGCTTCGGCATACAGACTCACAACAGGGCTTGTGTAGAATGCTCCAGTCGCCAGACGTAACCCCTGATGGTGGATAGAGTTTAGACGGTGTAAGATGGACGGCCGGGCAGAAGAGTAGACAAAGCTCCCATAATCCTGCTTTGATTGGACAATGGACCGATGTAAGCGAAGCAGGACCATTCGTTCTGCTCCCCATGACGTACCGCTGAGAACATGGAGGACATTTAGGGAATGGCTACAACGAGGAGCCAAGTAAGACACATGTGGAGACCAGCAAAGTTTCCTGTCAAATGTAAGACCTGAAATGGGAGAGCAATGGGACCAAGATGTAAGGATGGTGGAAGAAACTGTTTGTAATGCCAGAAGTTCATACAGACCGTTTTCTCAGCAGAAAAAACGGAAACCGTTAGTGACACTCCAGGAATATAGACGGTCTAGACAATGCTGAAGACAGTTCTCTGAGCGCTGCAGTAGATCGTAAAATCGTCCACAAAAAGGGAGCCTGAAACGTCAGCTGGGAGGCAATCCATTATTGGATTGAAGGGCCACGCTCAAAACGGAGCCCTGGAGCACCCCATTCTCCTGGCGAAAGGCATCTGACAAAACAGAACCCACACGAACCCTGAACATTCGATCCATTAAAAATGCATTAATAAAAAGAGGGAGGTGATCACGAAGGCCCGAAGTGTGCATGGTGCAGAGAATTCCCGCCCTCCAACAGGTGTCATAAGCCTTCTCCAAATCAAAGAACACAGCCACCGTCTGGCGCTTATGCACAATGTTGTTCATAATAAAGGTCGACAAGGTAACTAGGTGGTCAACAGCAGAGCGGCGCCTACGAAAGCCACATTGGACATTGGTAAGGAGGCGTCGAGATTCGAAACCAATCAAGAATTTACCATATGCTCCATCACCTTGCAGACGCAGCTGCTAAGGGAGATGGGGTGATAACTAGATGGAAGGTGTTTGTCCTTTCCTGGTTTGGGTATGGGAACAACAATTGCTTCACGCCAGCGTGTGGGGACATGACCCTCAGTCCAGATGCGATTATAGGTGCAAAGAAGAAAGCCTTTACCTGCAGGAGAAAGGTTCTGCAGCATCTGAATATGGATACCATCAGGCCCTGGAGCAGAGGATCAGGACCGGGGCGAGTGCCCAAGTTCCCGCACGGTGAAGGTGGCATTGTAACATACACGATTCAAAGACTGGAAAGAAGGTGGCCATGCCTCCTCTGCTTGTTTTCGGGGGAGGAAGCCAGGGTGGTAATGGGCAGAGCTCAAAACCTCCGCAAAAAGTGGCCAAAGGCATTTGAGACATCCTCAGGATCCACAAGGACTTCATTCACTACAGCCAGGCCAGAAATCGGGGAGTGGACCTTGGTACCAGATAGCCAGCGCAGGCCACCCCAAACAACTGAAGAAGGAGTAAAACTGTTGAATGAGCTGATGAAAGCCACCCAGCAAGCCTTTTTGCTTTCTTTGATAAGACGACAACATTGTCCATGGAGTTGTTTGTAACTGATACAGTTCGTCACAGTAGGGTGGCGTTGGAAGGTGCGTAAAGCATGTCGTTGAGCATGAAGAGCATCGCTGCATGCTGTAGTCCACCAGGGGACTGGGACTCTACGTGGAGAAGAGGAAGTACGAGTAATGGAATATTCAGCAGCAGTGAGAATAACGTCCGTGAGGTATGCGACCTGACTATCGCAGCTGGACAAGTTTTGATGATGGAAGGTCGCCAGGGAGGTGAAAACCCCCCAGTCGGCTTTGGAGATGTTCCAGCTAGTGGAACATGGAGAAGAGTTGTGATGCAGGAGATGGATTATGCAGGGGAAATAGTCGCTCGAGTATGTGTCAGACAGTGCATACCACTTGAATCGACGTGCAAGTTGGAGAGTGGATATGGAGAGGTCCAAGTGTGAATAGGTATGCGTTGTGTCCGAAAGGAAGGTAGGTGCACCGGTATTTAAGCAGACTAGATTGAGGTGGTTGAAAAGGTCTGCCAAGAGGGAGCCTCTCGGGCAGGATGCTGGAGAGCCCCAAAGGGTATGGTGGGCATTAAAGTCTACAATCAACAAAAATGGCGTAGAAAGCTGAGCAATCAGTTGTATCATGTCTGCCCTAGTAAAGGCAGATGATGATGGAGTGTAAACAGTATAAATGGAAGATGTGAAAGGGGGGGGGGGGGGGGGGAGTAATTCGGACGCCAACTGCCTGCAGATCTGCGTGTAATGTGATTGGATCGTAGTAGACATCATCCCAAACTAGCAACATGACCCCTCCATGAGCCGGAATACCTGCTTCATGGGGTACGTCAAAACGCACAGAGGTATACTGTGCCAGATCAATACAATCGCATGGGCATAACTTCATTTCTTGGAGACCTACGACAAGCGGGCAGTGCATTCGAAGGAGGAATTTTAGTTCCTCTCAGTTGGACCGAATGCCGCGAATATTCCATTGAAGAAGTGCCATTATGAAAACGAAAAGAAAAAGAAGAAACAAGAGAGGGTCTCCTCGATGGCCGCTGAGGGCCTGGCTTCGAGGGAGCACTGCTGCTGCAATCAATAAGTGGTGAGTCATGGTCCATCAACTCAACAGTTGCGTCTGCCACCTTCCTGAGCTGGTCAGGAGGGGCAGCTTCCTCTGCCAGTGAAAGGCCAGATGATCGGCCACCATAGGTGCAGCTTGGCGAAACTGAAGATGGCCAGGGACGGCAACTGCTTGGTGGCGCAGGAGAAGAAATGCGCCTCAGCGGAGATGGAGAACTCTTTTTTTCTATGAGCCTTCTTTGAAGAATTATGTTTTGTCGAAAGAACAGTTGATGGCTGTGAAGTTTGTGTACGCAAGAAATCTTCGCGTGTCGGTTCTTTTTTGAAGGTCTGAGCATCTGCTTTAGAGGTCCTTGCCTTAGCAGTACCAGATGATGGTGTTTGAGCCTTATGGTTGGTGGGAGGAAGAGGAGACGTCGATCGGGCAATCTTAGCACTGGCCGATCTGATGAGCGAATTGCTAAATGTTAGATTGCATGACTGTACGGCTACCTCCCTGGTAGGCTGAGGAGAGGTGAGAACGGTACTGCACTTACGTGCCGGAAGCACAGTGGGCTTTCTGCTATCGAATAACTTACGAGCAGCTGAGGTCGACACCTTCTCTTTCACTCGAATTTCCTGTATACTTTTCTCATCTTTGTAGAAGGGGCAGTCGCGAGAGGAGGGCAGCATGGTCGTCCATACGATGCAACGAGGGGACGGAGGTGGACAGTCACCCTCATGGGCATCCCTGCCACAGGTAACGCATTTAGCCGCACTTGAACAAGACAGCCATGTATGGTTAAACCACTGACATTGGTAACACCTTGTAGGGCTGGGTACATACGACCAAACAGAAATGATCTCATAACCTACTTTAATTCGTGAAGGCAAATGCACACTGTCGAATGTCAGGAATATGGTTCGGGTTGGTATGAGATCCTCGTCGACCCTTTTCATGACCCGATGGACGGCTGTCACTCCCTGATCAGAGAAGAAAAGACAGAATCTCCTCATCAGTCAGTCCGTCAAGTGACCTGGTATACACCACGTCACAAGATGAATTCAAGGTGCGGTGGGCCTCGACCCATACAGGAAGTGTGTGTGTGTAAGAGAGTGGCTCGAAGTAATTTTTGGGCGTGGAAGGCGCTCTCTGTCTCCAAGAGCCAGGTACCGTTGTGCAACCGAGTACAAGATTTCACTGGTCCTGCAACCACATCTACACCCTACTGAATGACGAAAGGGTTAACTGTTGAGATATCGTGATCGTCAGATCTTGTGACAACAAGAAACTTCGGTGCTGGTGGTAGAATTTTCGGAACAGGAGTTACATCTAGCTTTCTTTTTTTGGCAGAAGGCAGGGAAGAAGGAGAAGAAGAAGAAGAAGAAGAAGAAGAAGAAGAAGAAGATAAATCCATTGCAGACGAATCCCCCATGACTGCCAGCGTCTCTGATGGCACGCTTCTTCCTTGTGGGGGCCCTCTCAGAGGGCACTCCGGCCTTAGGTGATTGTCCACACCTCAGGTAACACCTCCTGAGAAACGGATGGAAGGACCAATCGGCACGTTCGGAAGGTAACAGCTCAGGCAATCACCCCTCCCTGGGCCTGGCCTTTGCCAGGGGTTACGTGCGTGCCTTACTTGCCTACCCAGTGTGGGGAATTATGTGTTACCCCATCACCGTCTACTCGTGCGAACGCGTGGGTCGGCCTTCGGACACGTACAGGGAGGAAAGAAGAGATAAAAGAGAGAGAGAGGGAGAGTAGGATAGAAGAAAGAATCTCAAACGCCAAGGCGGAGAGTAAGACAAGGGAATAGGGCAATGAGAATGAGGCAGAGATAGAAGTAAGGGCGTGAAAGCAAGGATAAGAGTGAACATAGGGAAAGACCAATGGAGGAAGAAAGTGCGAGGATAGAGAAAAACAAAGGAAACCGGATCCTGAAGTTTTCAAACATCCGTCTCCGGACGAAGGCTCGATACATTACTCCCAAAAAGAGGGAGTGTGAAGGGGTGGTAAGTCAGGGGGAGAGGGGAAGGATTGGGGACAAGGAGGGATGGGGAAGGGGGGTAAGGCAGCCCAGAAAGGAAGGAGAACTGCATTAGCTTGGGACAGTTCCACACTGTCACCTGATAAACAAAGTAAGAGCCTACGGAATATCAGACCAGCTGTGTGGCTGGATTGAAGAGTTCTTAGCAAACAGAACACAGCATGTTGTTATCAATGGAGAGACGTCTACAGACGTTAAAGTAACCTCTGGCGTGCCACAGGGGAGTGTTATGGGACCATTGCTTTTCACAATATATATAAATGACTTTGTAGATAGTGTTGGAAGTTCCATGCGGCTTTTCGCGGATGATGCTGTAGTATACAGAGAAGTTGCAGCATTAGAAAATTGTAGCAAAATGCAGGAATATCTGCAGCGGATAGGCACTTGGTGCAGGGAGTGGCAACTGACCCTTAACATAGACAAATTTAATGTATTGCGAATACATAGAAAGAAGAACCCTTTATTGTATGATTATATGATAGCAGAACAAACACTGGTAGCAGTTACTTCTGTAAAATACCTAGGAGTATGCGTGCGGAATGATTTGAAGCGGAATGATCATACAAAATTAATTGTTGGTAAGGCTGGTACCAGGTTGAGATTAATTGGGAGAGTCCTTAGAAAATGTAGTCCATCAATAAAGGAGTTGGCTTACAAAACACTTGTTCGACCTATACTTGAGTATTGCTCATCAGTGTGGGATCCATATCAGATCGGGTTGACGGAGGAGATAGATAAGATCCAAAGGAGAGCGGCACGTTTTGTCACAGGGTTATTTGGTAACTGTGATAGTGTTACGGAGATGTTTATCAAACTCAAGTGGCAGACTCTGCAAGAGAGGCGCTCTGCATCGCGGTGTAGCTTGCTCGCCAGGTTTCGAGAGGGTGCGTTTCTGGACGAGGTATCGAATATATTGCTTCCCCCTACTTATACCTCCCGAGGAGATCACGAATGTAAAATTAGAGGGATTCGAGTGCGCACGGAGGCTTTCAGAAAGTTGTTCTTCCCACGAACCATATGCGACTGGAACAGAAAAGGGAGGTAATGACAGTGGCACGCAAAGTGCCCTCCGCCACACTCCGGCTTGCGGAGTATAAATTTAGATGTAGATGTAGACCCCGTGTTTGCCACGCACGTATCCACAAAAGAGTTGTGGACCCCCTGGGGGGTCTACTACATTCCAAACTTCACAGAAGCTTTCCTTCAAACCTTGCAGAAGTAGCACTCCTTATAGAGCACTTGCTCCTGAAAGACCGGGTCCCAAATTTGAGTCTCAGTTCTTCACACAGTTTTAATGTGCCAGGATTGCATAAAAATGTTGTGAAATGTTATTTCCAGTGACTGGTAGCTTGTTTCGAGCCAAAGAAGTTTCAGTTCGATTTACATGCATGTTTAGTTCCATCTTCAAAAATTTTTGGTTGACTTGAATAAATTTTTCAGCTAAATTTCTGTATTGAGAAACAGTTTGGACATCATATTGCTCAAGACAGATATTTTTGGAGGCTGAAATTCATAGTACTAGCAGAATTTATTGAAATCTAGTCACTGGATTGTAAGTTTCATAATAATCTATATCTGCAACTTATTAGAAGCCTCTAGCCACAAGTCTTGTGTTGAAATTTGGATAACATTATAACTACTATAATACTTTATTTGGTACAATCTATGGTTATGTATGACCTGTTGAAGTGCAGGAGTATTATGGCATACTCACCTGTTCTACATATACTTTGGACCATGGTAATCTAAGAACACTATGTTATTTCAAATACATGTAAAGACAGTGAGGAGAGTACTGTCAGTGCGGAGAGTCTGCCAGAAGAGCAAACACACCACAGTACCCATGCAGGATCCATAATATCATATGATACCTAAGGAGTTGAGACAGATAGTTGTAACAGACTTGATAGGTGTTGTGTGTGAGGCTTACAAATGCTCAAAATGGCAGGAATTAGGATTCCATCTGGAAAATAGGTATAGAAAATAAATGGTAAGAAAACTGTAATTGGAGTCTCTGGCAGGTAAGGAAACAAATTTACGGTGTGTTTCATTGTATTAGTATTGGTCTGCACTTTTGCAGTAGGAAACTTCAAGCTCAAACTACGCTACAGATGAATCTGTTACTTATATTGCATTCACAGACTCTTAACCATATTGCCACCTATGTACCTAACCTAGACATTCGCAGAAACAGTATTTGTAGATGCCAGTATTTAACTGTTCATCTCCTTGCTTGTGGCTTATTTCATTGATGATAATTTTCTATGTTGTAAGTTTTTTTTTCTTTCCCAGTTATGAACTATATGATGAAAGGCCTTTAGACAGTCATGAGGTCCAATTAGGTTGATTGTAGTTTACGATTAAATGTATTTTCTTGAGTAAGCAATTTTGCAAAGTTGTTATGTTAACATTAATTTATCATAATTAATACCTGTATAGAGTTGTATGTAAAACTCTTGACATTTCAAAAGGCAGCACATGTTTCTTAATAGGGTGTGTGACCACTGTGTTTGGCAACGCATGCTCTGCAATGCACTCCCAGGCTGGCCACAAGTTTGGTAAGGAGATCTTGTGGTGTGGCATTATATTCCTCCACCAGCACAGTTGACAAATGCAGGGTCGTCATTGGTGCATGTGGATGTGCTGTCATAAATCTCTCCCATGTATGCTAGATGGGAATTAAATGGCCACAAGTTTGGTAAGGAGATCTTGTGGTGTGGCATTATATTCCTCCACCAGCACAGTTGACAAATGCAGGGTCGTCATTGGTGCATGTGGATGTGCTGTCATAAATCTCTCCCATGTATGCTAGATGGGAATTAACCTTCATGATATTGAAGGTGTGGGGGTACTTTATGCCAATGTTCTGAAAATATTTAAACTTGTCCAAAACTCAATAGCAGATGTCACTTTTTCATTGAATATTGTATTCAATATCTCTGCGTTCAGGACTTTACTTACACATCAATACCTTTAAAAAGTATGTAAAGATTGAAAATCAATAGCAATGAACTGAATCTGAATTTTTAATTATTTTTGGTTGTTTGTTATGAAGTCAGTAGAACACGTTACTAAAAATGCATTGATATTACTAAGAGTGTCCTAGAAGATATTTTCATGTTCTGGACCCTATTTACACATCAAGGTGTCTTTAAAAAGTATGTTGTTAACAGAATTCAAGAATACTCAATGAATTTTTATAGTAATGGAAAATGCCTTGGCATTGCTAGGGTTAGGGCACAGTTATGAGAAGGCCAGCCATTTGACAAATACCTTCTCGTTCAAAGAGCTCCAGTACCTGTACTGGCCAACAAAGTTCCACATTGTCATCCATAAAAATGAAGTCCAGGGCAAATGCAGTCCTGAAAAGAGGAAGTAGAATGTCACAGTGGGGTTGACTGCTGAGTGTATTGTATTCAAAGACTTGGAGTCCGTACATTCATGCAACATCAAAATAGCCATGTTTGACAATGTTCCAGTGTGCACAGGGTGCATTTCATGCAGCCTCATAGGGCAAAAGCTGGGAACATGTAATGCACCAAAGAACTTTGTTGAAAATGATCATTTTGATGGGACAGGTGTTAAGGTTTGGGGGGGGGGGGGGGGGGGGCAATAATGATGCATTAGCTTACTTCCTCCAAATCTGAACCAGTACATTCATTCACCAGTCAACAGCATTGTGACACTATTCCTTTCTGACATTTGTCTTTACAGAAGTGCATTTGGCCCTCATACATTGGTGTCCAAAATTACAGCGACAAACGGAAGTTTAGCAAGATTACATTTATTTTGCCAGAGAACAGTATAAACAGGAGATATTAAAGTAGAAACAGTTTAAAGAATATACAGGGTGATTCAAAAATAATACCACAACTTTAAAAATGTGTATTTAATGAAAGAAACATAATATAACCTTCTGTTATACATCATTACAAAGAGTATTTAAAAATGTTTTTTTTTCACTCAAAAACAAGTTCAGAGATGTTCAATATGGCCCCCTCCAGACACACGAGCAATATCAACCCGATACTCCAACTCGTTCCACACTCTCTGCAGCATATCAGGCGTAACAGTTTGGATAGCTGCTGTTATTTCTCGTTTCAAATCATCAATGGTGGCTGGGAGAGGTGGCCGAAACACCATATCCTTAACATATCCCCATAAGAAAAAATCGCAGGGGGTAAGACCAGCGCTTCTTGGAGGCCAGTGATGAAGTGCTGCCATCCAGAACTTTTCCCTTTGCACAAACACCCATTCTCTGTAAACTGTTTATACCAACGTTTAATACACCACCTATCAGGAGGTTTAACACCATACTTCATTCGAAATGCATGCTGAACAACTCTCGTCGATTCACTTCTGCCGTACTCAATAACACAAAAAGCTTTCTGATGAGCGGTCGCCATCTTAGCATCAACTGACGCTGACGCCTAGTCAAGAGCGCCTCAAGCGAACAAATGTACAACTAAATGAAACTTTATAGCTCCCTTAATTTGCCGACAGATAGTGCTTAGCTCTGCCTTTTGTCGTTGCAGAGTTTTAAATTCCTAAAGTTGTGGTATTCTTTTTGAATCACCCTGTAGAATGTAAGCATTTACAACATGCATAATGGTTGACAAAAATGTTCTTTGTTTTGTTTCCCAACTTAACCGATTTTCACACACATTCCGACAACTGGTTTAATTGCTCAGAAGGGGATGTGACCACCTCTGGTAGCCATACAGGTCTGACAATGATGGAGCATGCTGTAAATGATTTCATCAATCTCATGTTGAAGCAATAATGCCCATTCTTCCTGCAGAGGCGCTCGCAAGTGTTAGAGAGTGGTTTGTGGATGCTAACATGATGAAAAGCCACCTCCTGAGAGCATCCCAGACATGCATTATGGGATCAAATTGGGAGAGTGAGCAGGCCATGTGTCGGGTGCAAAATCTTTCATTTCCAAGAAACATCAACCACCCGTGCTCTTTGAGGTTGAGTATAATCATCCACCAGTATGAAGTCTGAGCCTACAGCACTTCACAACAACTGCACATGAGGTCCCAAGATGTCTTCACGAAACATGACAGCATTTAAACATTGTTGATTCACCCGTACAATTTCATTAAGAGTTGCCAACATAATCCCTGCCCACACCATTTGTGATCCCCCTCAATATCAGTCTCTTTCCACAATGTTTTGGTCCTTAAATTGTGTTCCTTGTTCCCTCCAGATGTGACTCCATTGAGAATCACTCTCCAGACCAAATTGGGACAAAGGACAAAGTAAGAGCATATGGACTATCAGACCAATTGTGTGATTGGATTGAAGAGTTCCTAGATAACAGAACGCAGCATGTCATTCTCAATGGAGAGAAGTCTTCTGAAGTAAGAATGATTTCAGGTGTGCCGCTGAGGATTGTCGTAGGACCGTTGCTATTCACAATATACATAAATGACCTTGTGGATGACATCGTAAGTTCACTGAGGCTTTTTGCGGATGATGCTGTGGTAAATCGAGAGGTTGTAACAATGGAAAATTGTACTGAAATGCAGGAGGATCTGCAGCGAATTGATGCATGGTGCAGGGAATGGCAATTGAATCTCTATGTAGACAAGTGTAATGTGCTGCAAATACGTAGAATGAAAGATCCTTTATCATTTAGCTACAATATAGCAGGTCAGCAACTGGAAGCAGTTAATTCCATAAATTATCTGGGTGCACGCATTAGGAGTGATTTAAAGTGGAATGACCATATAAAATTAATTGTCGGTAAAGCAGATGCCAGACAGATTCATTGGAAGAATCCTAAGGAAATTCAATCCAAAGAAAAAGGAAGGAGGTTATATTTCGCTTGTTCACCCACTGCTTGAATACTGCTCATCAGTGTGGGATCCGTACCAGATAGGAATGATAGAAGAGATAGAGAAGATCCAACAGAGAGCAGCTCGTTTTGTTACAGGATCATTTAGTAATCGCGAAAGCGTTATGGAGATGATAGATAAACTCCAGTGGAAGACTCTGCAGGGGAGACGCTCAGTAGCTCGGTACGGGCTTTTGTTGAAGTTTCAAGAACATACCTTCACCGAGGAGTCAAGCAGTATATTGCTCCCTCCTACGTATATCTCGTGAAGAGGCCATGAGGATAAAATCAGAGAGATTAGAGCCCACACAGAGGCATACCAACAATCCTTCTTTGCACGAACAATACGAGACTGGAATAGAAGGGAGAACCGATAGAAGTACTCAAGGTACCCTCCACCACACACTGTCAGGAGGCTGCGGAGTATGGATGTAGATGTAGATGTAGATCTGTGAAAAGAACATTGGCCTGCTATTCGACCATCCTTGTGGCATGTTGATGACTCCACTCTAGATGTTCCCTTCTGTGAAGATGTGTCAGAGGTACACATACAGCAGATCTCTGACATAGGCCACTCTGCTGAAGCATTCTGTACACTGTTTGTCTCGATAAAACATGTCCAGTGGATGCTGCTAGGTCCGGAGCCATTTTCCATGCAGTACTAAGGTGGTACTGTTGTGCCCTGGGTGCCAAATAATAGTCCCCTCTTTCTGATGTCACATGCAGTTGAACCTGCGCTAGTCTCTGGAATGCAGTTTCAGTGTCTATAACCAGTTGCCACATCCAAGAAGCAACAGAACAATTCCTATTAAGCCAACAGGTCATATCAATTTGCAACTGTTCTGTTTCCATTATTCCTATGGTCCTCCCCTGCAGAGTATCCGGAGGCATCTTCTCTGTGCCATACTGCACTGTCTGTCACTGTGTACACAGCAACTGTGGGTGTGTGACTACCCAGCAAACACTAGCCCATTTGACAGCTGCCATGATGTCATCATTGGCATGGTTGTCTACTGATTGGAATGCCATCTTCTCTGCAGAACATGATCAAACAGAGATCTGATGACAGTTTGTATGATGGCATCATGAATTAGACACAGGGTGGGGAAATAGAGGTTTGTTGCTTTAATTTTGGACACCGGTGTATTTGGCAGATGGCCTAGCCTGCCCATTCCCTCAACTTAAATTGCATCGAACATGTATTGGATGTGGTGGGGGGGATGTATTACAGCACACCCACATGTACCAATGACCATCCAGCTGTTGTCAACTGCACTGGTAGAGGAATGGAATGCCCTACTATAAGAGAACTTGGAACCAATCTTTGACCAACATGGGAGCACATTGCAGAGCATGCTCTGCCATCTGTAATGATCATACACCCTGTTAAGAACCATGTCCTGCTCTTTGCAATGTCCAGGGGACCACAACAAATAACAGTGACATCAGTGTAATTATTATCTTTGAATTAGAGCATAATTTCTGTTCATCTTATTGTGTATTTCTTTCAATTACCTTTTGTATTATATTATAGTAATTTTTATGTAACGTCTGAGATTGATCGAGTTATGTTACTTGGTAGTGACACAGTTTTTGTTGTTTAATAAAGAAGCTTTCAAGCTGTTAGTCAGCTGTTCTATTTGTGCTAAATAAACGTTATTCATCTCATTACTTCACTTCGATGCAATGGTATAATCATCCTACAGCTAAAAATCGAAAGGGGTGCCTCAGTGAGAGTCAATTTGGGTGCTGTAGTAAACCTGCGGGATAATGTTCCACTGATTAAATGTATCCAATGAAAACATTTTCCAACAAGGAATGCTGATTCACTTGTAATAGTTTACTGTGCACATCAGTGTCATATAAGCAAACACCATCTGAAACAGGCCTCGAAGGGGCAATGGTGCCGACCAGCTGCTTTGTCATCCTCAGCCTATAGGCATCAATGGATGGGGATGTAGAGAGAGATATGGAGGGGCATTTGGTCAGTACCCTACTCTCCCAGTCGTTGTCAGTTATCACTACTGGTGTTGTTACTTCTCAGTCAAGTAGCTCCTCAAATTCGCCTCACAAGGGCTGAGTGCAGCCCACTTGTCAACAGCATTCAGCAAGCCTGGAAGATGATCCACCCAAGTGCTAGCCAAGCCTGACAGTGCTTATCTTTTGTGATCTGACAGGAACCAGTCTTACCACTGTAGCAGAGCTGTTGACACTGGTCTTCATATGCTTGCAGTATATTCAAATATAAACCTAATAATGCTATTAAATCCTAATGAAGCATTAGTGACACCTTATGACTATTGCTGAAAGTATGTTAGGTTTCACTATAGAACAAGTTTATGAAAGATGCACATATACACTAGAAAAACCCAACTATTGTTATTATTGGTGTTGAGTACTGACTACACTCTATGTATTCCCATTGTAAAATGATATGTGAATTCAGGTAAATGTATGTGAGGAACTTGGCAGCCACTTCTATTAACTCACCAACTGAGAGCAATTCAGTACTTGAATTGGCAGGCTGGCCGGTGTGGCCGAGCGGTCCTAGGCACTTCAATCTGGAACCGCTACGGTCGCAGGTTCAAATCCTGCCTCGGGCATGGATGTGTGTGATGTGCTTAGGTTAGTTAGGTTTAAGAAGTTCTAAGTTCTAGGGTACTGATGACCTCAGATGTTAAGTCCCATAGTGCTCAGACCCATTTGAACCATTTTTTTGAGTTGGCAGCTGTGACTGAACAAACATCTTGCGTAGAGTGTGTACAAGTATTTACATATATAAGGTTTATGTAGACTTGAAAAACTGGTACTATATTAACACTTTTGTAGAACTGAGGAATCATTTATTCACATTTGTACAGTCAGCCAGCTTTTTAATAAAGAGTAACTTCACCATATTTAGTATATCTTTCATATGGTGCTGCTTTTCTGTTTTGATGGTTTCAATGCATTGAAGAAGAATAATTATTGCAAAAACTTGGTCAAAATTGATACCAAATTGCTGATCTTGGCAACAAATTAAATATTTCATAAAATTTGTTTGACTGCATATGTAAAACACACAAGTGGCGCCAGAACAAATGCTCTAAATACACATTTGCATGTACAGTACCTGAAATATATTACACTGTTCCTTTTGACATGTTTCATTGAACACTAGATGATACTGTGGCTCCAATTGCCATTAGTAGTTGACACTTTTGTTCACTCAGTCAGGGGCTTAATGCAAAGAGAGTAAAACAAAAGATATGTTGTACTGCTGTGGGAGATAATATCTAAGAACCTCAAGACCTGAGTTTTCTGCCAACCATGTCTGGAGCAAATCATGACACCACATTTATGAGAGAGAGTATTATAGTATTTATTTTACAATTAGAGCTACATAATGAGGGCAAATTGTGTCTCCATAATGAAATTGTAGGAGCAGGAGGGGAGTGGTAAGGTGCTAAGCCACTTTACAAACATACCTTAAAAACAGAATTGTTGCTAGTCTCTTCAAAAATTTACACACCTTAACACAGATCATCAGTTCAGAAAACTTTAAACAAACTCTGATAACTGGCATTAAAGAACATTATTAACATTACAACTCTGATTACTGATAATAAAATAATATTAACAATAAACAATATGTACAAAGAAAGTATGACCTTTCTCCTTAAAACAAATACTTACAGCTCATAATTTCACAAATGACTGACTTGAGAAATCAGTCACGACAATGAGCTGAACAACAGTTACAATCATTGCTTATACATTCACAACCAAGGGATAAACAACAGTACTTAACTTGTGGGTCAGGGGTTGGGGTGGAGGTGGGGTGTAAGGGGTAAGGGGTAAGTGGTAAGGGAGTGTTTATGTGCCACAATATTGGTATTAGTTTTACAAGTGGTAGGTCCTTCAGTGCACTTGCCGGCCTTTCTCTTTACAACAGTCCACAACTTGGCCCTTCTGGTTTGAATAACTTACGGTACATGTAACATAAACCTGTTAGTACCATGCATAGACAAGAAGTCACAGTGCTTAATTAAGATGTGTAATAATGGCAGCAAACATACATAACCGGATGTGCATGCGCACACAAAATCTGCAATGAAAAACAATGACCAGTATTAGAATTATCACTTGACATTACAAGCCACTGACCCATTTAATTTTAATCTTTTAGTTTAGCCATCTGTGAATTCAGCAATAGATGATTGCTCCCTCTCAAACTGACTTAACAAACCAACAATCTCAATTACTTCCAGACACTTTGAGTAAAAAGTAAGTATTTGGACAATGCAAACAAGAGCATTTGACTTCATGAAACAATTCTGGATCAGCAGCAGTGCAAACAGTTTAAGCCAGTTACTCATGTTTCCACACACACACACACACACACACACACACACACACACACACACACACACACACACACACTCAGCAAGTCAAAAGCTAATTCACAAACACCACCTCAGTTTAAAAGAAACTACAGGGTCAGCTCACTTCATCATACTAAAATTATAAACAATTCAGTGATCATCCTCCCACTTAATTTTTACATACTGATTGAGTAAACAAATCTCCATTTAAAGCATAAAATATCTAAAGTACAGTAGAATAACAAGAACAGCATGTTATAGTTCTTTAAATATGAACACCATGCTAAATTACAGCCAACTGAAGCTAAGATTTCTTAATGGGCAAAAGAAACTTTAACAGCAAAATGTGGACAAATTACTGATATCAAATCACTTACACCAACCAGCTGTTCAACACATATACCCTTGGTAGTGCAGTCACATCACAGAATAATGTATAATAGCGTAACTGTACTCACACTTCCTCAATAACTGGGGTGTGGGACACACTAATGCTTTAAACAGCCACTTAGACATCAAACCAACTAAACTGACAAACAGTCACCACTGTTTGTGAACACCAGTGCAAATTGGCCTCTCAGATTCGAATACACAGCTCTCATTTGACTTTTACTCTGTGACAAAGACAGCTCCGCACAGTCACAGCAGGCAATGTGCCTCTCACTGCACCAACCGCTCACAATACCAGCAGCCACGTGACCCGCCCTCTCTTGGAGTATCCTTGCACTATCATGGAACCAAACTTTAAGGACTCTAGAGTAACCAACATGCTACACACATTTACATTTTACATAGCCTTCCACTCAAAAACCCTCATACCAGTGTCTCTGACTGGAGGACTAAGTAATAAGTGACCATTGACAACAAGAAAGGCACTAACTACTCTTTCTATCAAGCCAGCACACATGGCTCACATAAATTGATACCACTTTGATCTCTCAACATAGACATATTGCAGTATATGGTTTTGTTTTTGTCTTATTGTAAGGCATTAAAAGTGGAATTAAAAGCGACTACACGTTAAGCCCAACCAACGAAAGGGAAGACAGCTAAAGGCAGATACTTGTAGAAAGGTCCATAAAATACGCCATAGAGAAATGGAGGTGATAAACTGAAGACTAAACTTCCTTCGCCATATTGCTACGACAGATAAAAAGTAAAATGCGGTCGACAGCCCACATGTCATCCACCAAAACAGCTGGTAACTCAGACTGCAAACATCAATTGGAACGTAAGTGATTAATAAAAGGGCATTCTGTCAGGAAATGGCAAACCGTCAAAGGTTGAGGGCAATGAGCACAAAGTGGTGCAGCAGCACCACTTAACAATGGTGATGGCTAAAAACACAATGCCCAATACGCAACCTAGCTAAAATGGTTCAAATGGCTATGAGCACTGTGGGACTTAACTGCTGTGGTCATCAGTCCCCTAGAACTTAGAACTACTTAAACCTAACTAACCTAAGGACATCACACACATCCATGCCCGAGGCAGGATTCAAACCTGCGACCGTAGCAGTCCCGCGGTTCTGGACTGCGCGCCTAAAACCACTAGACCACCGCGGCCGGCCGGCAACCTAGCTAAAATGATCTCACAGCAAGATGGCTGAGATGAGGTTGTCCAAGCCGCTGGGAGAGGTTTAATTTCCTGGAGCTTGTTCCCATGAAAGGAGGACCAGTGATGAGTCCAATGTGCCATTACCTGCTGACAGACAGCAACACAGATATCATTCGAGGGAATGGAAGAGGTAGCGGGCCGAGGTACGAGGACTGCAGCATTGGCAACAGCATCAGCAGCCTTGTCTCCCATCAGATCAACATGACCAGCAACCCACATAAACATGAAAGTGGCTCCATCAACAGCGAGAAAGTGATAGCTTTCCTGGGGCCTTTGCACTAAAGGATGTATAATGTACCGCACACAGAGGCTCTGAATGGCACAGAGAGGCGGGATGTGTACTGCATGGCCCTACACAGGGTGAAGAGCTCTGGTGAAAATACTGAACACTGTTCTGGAAGCTGATACTGAAAAATGTCAGTGCCAGTGACAAAGGCACACTCAACATGGTGGTCAGTCAGAGCCATCAGCGTACAGAAAGGTACTATTGCCAAGTTCCAGGGGAATGTCGTGAAACTTATGGCGATAGAGTGAAGCTGGAGTCTTGTCTTCACGAAGTGAATGAAGGCCAAGGTGAACGCAAGACACTGCACAAAGCCAGCGTGGTAGGAGTTTCACACTCATCAGGAAAGTGGCAGGTAGCATGAAGTTAAGCTGCTGGAGCAAGTGCTATAAGTGAACTCCAGGAAGTAACAGAGAGGAGGGATGCACCTCATACTGAGGATCAAAGGAGGCATTGGAGGAGGCGGCATAGGATGGGTGGCCTGGTGTGACAGACAAATGACTTGCCTATCTGCTGAGGAGAAGGTCACAGTGGTTTGACAGTGGTATTTTGGCAGCTTCTGCATACAGACTCTCGACCAAGCTAGTGTAAAAGGTGCCAGTGGCCAAACGGATGCCAAGATGGTGGACTGTATTGAAATAGCGTAAGATGGGCAGATGTCCAGATGGATAAACAAAAACCCCATAGTCTAGTTTTCAATGGACAAGGAACCGGTACAAATGGAGGAGGGTGGTCTGATCCGTTCCCCAGGAAGTACAGCTGAGAACACACAGGACATATTGAGAGAGAACGTACAGCAGGCCGGCACATAAGACACGTGGGAGGACCAAGAACGTTTCCTATGGATCATGAGCTGCAGGAATTTCGTAGTTTCAATGAGTGGAAGAGCAACAGGCCCAAGATGTAAAGACAGTGGAAGAAATCAATTGAGCTACCAGAAATTTATACAAATGGTTTTGTTGGCAGACAAGTGAAAGCCACTGTCAATGCACCATGTGTAAAGATGAACGAGACATCACTGAAGATGCTGCTCAAGAAGGCAAGCCTGTGGAGAACTGTAATAGATGGCAAAATCATCAACTGAAAGGGGTCTGGAGATGCTTGGCAGGAGACAAGCCATAATAGGGTTAATGGTGATAGTAAAAAGGATGAAGCTCGGCACAGGATCCTGAGGCACACAGTTTTCCTGGATGAAGGTGTCTGACAAGGCAAAACACACATGAACCATGAAAACATGGGCTTTTAAAAATTCCTGAAGGAAACGGGGCGTGTGGCCACAGAAGCTCCGTGTGTGGAGAATACAGAGGATACCAGTCCTCCAGCAGCAGTCATAGGCTTTCTCCAAATCAGGAAAGGCAGCCACTGTCTGGTGTTTCAGCAAAAAAACATTTATGACGTGGGTGGAGGAAATGACGAGATAGTCAACTGGAGAACAGCGTACTCAAAATCCACTCTGCGCAGTCGTCAGAAAATTTTGAGACTCGAGCCACCACACCAGCCAGGCACAAACCATATGTTCCACCACCTTGCAAACACAGCTCGTGAGAGAAATGGGGCTACAACTAGAAGAAAGGTGATTGTCTTTGCTGGGCTTATGTATGGGTATGACAGCGGCTTTATGCCAATGTCTGGGAAATGTGACCTCTGCCCAGATGTGATTGTATGTGTGAAGGAGGAAGTGCTTGCCCATAAGAGAAAAGTTCTGCAACATCTCAATGTGAATGTCGCCCAGCCCTGGGATGGAGGATCGAGATGAAATGAGAGCAAGATATAGCTCCAGCACAGTAAAGGTGGCATTGTAGCTTTCACCATTCTGAGAAGAGACTGGTATTCCCCAAGCCTTCTCCACTCATTTCTGATGGAGGAAGGCAGGGTGTTAGTGTGAGGAGGTTGAAATCTCCACAAATTATTGGCCTCAGATGTTTGAGATAGCAATAGGGTACACAATGACATTGGCTGCTACTGTCATGCTAGAAATCAGGAAATGGACCTTAGTCCCAGAAAGGAGTTGGAGGTTGGCCCACATGATGAAAGAGGGAGTGGAACTGTAAACAACTAGTTAATGAAATCCAGCTAGCTTTTTTGTTAACCCAAAGAATGCAATGACACTGTGCATGAAACTGTTTGTATTGAATGGAGTTTGCCATCATAGGATGATAGTTAAAACCATGGAAAGCATGTCTCCATTTGCGAATAGCATTCTGGCACACCCCAGTCCGCCAAGGGACCTGGACATGATGCAATAAAGAGGAAGTGCAATGAATGGTACGTTATGTGGTGGTAAGGATAACATTTGTAAGATATTCTACTTGGTCATCACTATTGGGGTAATGCACTTCATTTAAGGTCGCTAGGGAGGAGTAAAACCTCCAGTTGGCCTTAGAAAGCTGCCATTTGGGTGTGCACATATGTACATAGGTGGGACAGAAATCAGCACACCGACAGCACACAGGAAATGGTTGCTCAAGTACACATCAGAAAGAATGGACCATTTGAGATGACCGGAAGCTGCACAGTGGAGAATGAGATGTCCAAATGGGAATAAGCGTGTGTGGTGTCTGAAAGGAACGTGCATCCTCCTATATTAAGGCAGATGAGGTGAAGTTGATTGAGAAGGTCAGCCTTCAGGCCACCTGGGAATACTGCAAAGGAGATGGTGCACATTAAAGTCAATGAGCAGCAGAAATGGGTGAGGGAGTTGCCCAATAAGTTGGAGGAAGTCTGCCCTAATGACAATGAATGATGGAGGGATGTAAAAGATACGAACGGAAAACATGAGGTGAAGAAGGAAAATATGTACTACTGCAAGTTGAAGCAGGTTAGTCTGGGAGATGGGTTGACTGTGAATGTCATCCTGGATGAGCAGCATGACTCCCCCACAAGCTGGAATGCCATCCGGAGAAAGTCGAAGTAGACCAGAAAGAAATGCGGCCGGTGAAAGCTATAATCGTGACCCCACTTTGTTTCCTGGAGGCAGAGAACACACAGACACTGTGATTCGAAGAGCAGCCACAAGTCCTCTTCATCGGATTGAAGGCCACAAACATTCCATTGGAGGAGAGTCATGATGAGGAAAGGGGAGGGGGGGAAAACGAAGGGATGCCATATCGGCAGCTGCCGAGTGCCAGCCTTTGATGACTCTCTGCTACATGACAGAGAGACTAGAAGATCTGGCTCCATGAGGTCTGCAGATGTGTTGACATTCTCCTTCTGTCAGTCTCCACAGTCAAGGCCAGAGAAAGGTCAGCAGTGTGCATCGGCAACATGTAGGCTGGCTGGGTGAGTGAGTGTTTCATGTGGTGACACCATCAAAGAGGATCTCAGAGATGGTGAAGGAGATGACCATATGCCTTTGTTTGACCTATTGAAGTCTTTCCAGTTGGCAGGGGAAGACTCAGATGATAGTTGGCTGGAAGGACATAGAAAGTCTTTGTGGGAGTATTCCCTCTGTCCATTCTGGCCTTCTGGTTGTGTAGCAGGTGACATTGCCCCGTGCAGCGAAACTTTGATGGCTTGCTGCACAGCTACAGGAGGAAGAGACAAGGATGCTACTGTGACACAGAGATATTACAACCATTGTGCTGAATTTTGTGTCACATGTTTGCATGACCATGTCCTTCATGGAGCGAGAATCAGCCAGAACAGTATTGTAAGTGGCAGACGGTAGAACACAGAGTTTACGACCAGCCAACAACTTGCGAACAACAGGGAAAGGCACTTTTTCCTTCACCTGGATCTCCTAAACAACCTACTCATTGAGATACATGGGACAATCTAGGGAGGAGGTGGCATGATCGCCATTGCAGTTGATATAGTGGGGAGAAGAAGGTGGACAATTGCCCTCATGAGTATCCCTACCACAGGTTACACATTTGGCCAGTTGTCGTCAGGACGTGCAAGTGTGGTTGTAACAATGATACTGGTAGCTGTGCCAGGTTTGAACTGTACTGTCGAAATGTGATGACTTCATAACCTGCTTTGATCTTTGATGGAAGCACAACTCTATCATAGGGCACAAAGAGACTGTGTGTGGGCACTAAGGATGCATCTACCTTTTTCATCACCCAATGGACTGCAACACCACCCTGAACAGAGAGGTATGTCTGGATTTCTGCCTTGGTCAGGCCACTGAGCAGCCTAGGGTCAGTAACACCATGGAAAGAATTCACCGTTTTATGGGCCTCCACATGAACAGGATAGCCATGGATGAGTGAAGCTGCAGGCTGTTGTTGTGCTTGAGAACCAGAAGTAGTCTCCCAAAGCAAAGTGACATTGTGTAGATGAGAACAACATTGCACAGAGCCAGCAACTTCATCAACACTTTTCTGAATAATAAATGGATTTACCTTAGGAAAGGACTGACTGTCTTCAGTATGTGAAAACACATGGAACAGCTGGGAGAGTCTTTGAATCGTTAGCCTCATTCAGTTTGTGTTTAGTAGACATTGGCTGTGAAGAAGGTGACTGGCTCATTGTGTGAAAATCCCCTGGACTGCCAGCATCTCAGATGGCATGCTCCTTCCAACTAGGAGACCCTCTCTCACCTTAGGTGATAGTTCACACCTCCTGAACATCTGACAGAGGGACCAAATTGAACAACTTAGGCAATCACCTTTCCCTGGGCTTGGCCTGTAACAGGGGGTATGTGCAAAACTCACCAGTCAACCTGGGGCAGGACATATGCGTTACCAGTCATCTGTTTTGTGTCAGATGTGTGGGCTGGCCTTCAGGAGTGCACAGGGAAGAAGAAGAAGAAAAAGAAGAAGAAGAAGAAGAAGAAGAAGAAGAAAAACCTCAAACGCTGAAGCCCAAGAAGGCCAGGAGAAGGGGAATGAAGAAAGAAAAAAGGAACGAAAAACAGTGGAGAGACTATTCTGATATCAGCTACTGAAAATGCAGAACCCATGTCCAAAAACATTCCAGACATGTTCCCCAAAGTAGAGGCAAAAAAAGTAGCAAGAGGATAGACATGCAGCATGGACAGGAAATGATGCTGCAATTGTTTGTACTTTTGGAACAACAGTATGACCATACTAAACATCAAACATGGGAGAGTTCACACTTTGTGGTGTAAAACAGCACTCATGATGCTTACTGCATCTTGTAGAGGTTCATTCTTACTTCTAAAGCAATGTTTAAATGACACGATATTCAGCCACTGTAAAACCATGTGTCATCAGTTTCTGACTTTTGGTACAATATGTGGCCTATGATTAGCAATATTTCCTTTTCAACTGTCAAAACTACTATACGTTAAATGATTTTTCCATTGGGGCACATAGGATCAATGAAACATAACAGCAAAGTACTGACAGCCCACAACTGCATGAAATCTTGCAACTGCATAAACCTTCTGGCACACATGAATCTTCTTCAGGTTTGAGTCCCTGGCAATTTTTGTCCTACATATGAATCTGCTATGAAGTGGTCCCTCACTTCCAATAGAAAATACAATGACCTTGAGTATCCAAAAGCCAACATCATGTTTGTGTCACCTCTACCAGCACTTGTCACCAACACATCCTTATTCTTCCACTAACAACGTAAGGAAAAGGACAGATTGCTACTCACAGTAAAGATAACATGTGGACTGGCACAACAAAAAGAGTTTGCATTTTCAGAATTCAGTCAAAGCCTTCTCCAGTAAAAGGTGCCTGTCGTGTGTGTGTGTGTGTGTGTGTGTGTGTGTGTGTGTGTGTGTGTGTGTGTGTGTGTGTGTGTGTGTGTGTTTTTTTCCCTTTCAGAAGATGGCTTTGGCAGAAAGTTAAGTGTGTAACAACCTTTGTTGTGCCTATCTGCAGCTCAATATGTCATCTTTATGGTTCGCAGCAATCTGTCCTTTACCTTATATTGCTGATATTACAACCTGGAGTTTCCATTGTTTGTTTATTTTTCCACCCACACGTGATGGTTGTTAGTTCTTAGTCTGTTATCTAGATGTGCAACCAATTGCACATTACTAGAATCTCACACCAAAAACTGATGACAGGCACTCATCTATGGATAATGGATTCATGGTGCACAGGTACAAATTAAAAAAATCTGATGTTTCAAGTTCTTGAGCTATGCATATTTTTGTAGCATGTAGGTCCTACATGAGATTCACTCATACACACTTGGACTGAAACATGAATGTTTTGCATGCCGAAAGCAGGAACAACATCAGAGCGTCAGACGGCAGCACTGTTGCATTGATCAATGATGCTTCTGCCCACAGTACAGTAAAATTAAGTTTTCTTTTCCTTTCCTTGCATTAAGCCTCAGAGTAGGGTGTAATCAACAAGAAATAATAATCCACAAATTTCAGGAGGTTCAGGCTGTTCTGTAGAAGATAACATGACGAAGCAAAGATAAAGATTATTTGGATCAGAGTGGCATTGACAGTGAAACAGTGATTACAGGCCTACTAGTCATACTTTTTGACATATTTTATCTGTCAGCAACATCAAAGGAAGTATCAAGTGACAGCCAAGTCTCAAGGTATGTATGATTCAACCAAAGCTCAGTCTAAATATATTTGTTGCATATTTGGGAAACCAGTTCATGTTAGTGCACAATGCTCAGTTAAATTGTTGGAAAAGCATAAAAGTAACAATTCTGCAAATGTAGCGAAGAACGTGCGAGAGATAGGTGGAAATGAAAATCATTTTTCTTTCTCAGCTGTTACTGGAGGTTCTGCAGATAGCAAAGTAGAGTCGTTTCTGAACTTGTGGCATAAAACATTTAATTAATGAATCTGTTCCTATGATGCATGTGAAAAACTGGAAAATCCAATAGAATAAAGGTTGCCAAAACAGATACAATTTTGATTGCCAGAAATGTTGTAGTAGTTGATATTTAAAGCATTGTTTCTGAAGAGAAGTGTCAAATAAAAATAAAAGACGTTCTTATAGTGTCAAGTTTACTAAATAATTTGTCAGTGTGTAAATTAGAGATGACTGGACACTACATTGTTTTGGAAAATTCAGTGTATTCAATTTGAAAGGGTAATAAAGCTGTACCTCAAAGAAGAGATTCAGGCATGCATACCCTTTCATTCAAGCATACTAAGAGTTTTAACTGCCGTGGCTGTGTTTCCGACAGTGGTGTAGAGCTGTGGCGTAAATGCTTAGGACACTTGAACCTTGAGAATCTAAAGAAATTTAATTACCTAGCACTGGGAATGGACCGAGCATTATCGTAAAGTTTTATAAACCCATAAATAAATGTTTGACCTTCACAGATGGTAAACAGACACCATTACCAGATATTCAGTCTCGTGTGAGGCAGACAACCATTTGGATGGATACATACTAATGTGCTTGGTCCTATAATGACGGTTTCTTTTGATGGAAAGGAATAAATAGTGACTTTCACTGATGACTGTACTCACTTTACAACAGATTACTCTCTTCTGTCAAAACCTCAAGTGTTTCATTAATTTAAAGTAATCTATGGGATAACTACTGCTCATTTTAACAAGAAAATCAGCAGATTTAGATGTGACAATGGTTGTTAAAGCACTTCAAATGACATGATGACATTCTTTGAAGAAATTGGAATGCAGCTCTAGTTAACCATAAGGTACACACCTCAGCAAACTGGAGTGGCAGAACGACACATCATACTATCGTTGAAAAGTTTCATTGGATGCAAATTTGGAAAGCAACTTTGGTCAGAAATGGTACTGGCAGTTGTTTCTATCATTAGCTGCATTCCAACTTCAGCTATACACGGAGAAATTACAGCAATGCTATGGTATAGAAGGAAGACAAATTTGAAGCAACTATGTATGTCTGGGTGTGATGCATACTTGCACATTCCAAAGGAACTATGGGCGAGTGAGTTTAGCACCAGGTCATTAGAATATTTCATGATGAGATATTGTCCAAATGGTTACAGATTGTAGTGTTCCAAACAATACAAGATTGCATTTGTAATGATGTAATTGTTGAAGAAGGTAAGTTTCTATTTGAGGGTGATAGTAGTGATGACTGCATCCTTAAGGAGATTTTTCAAATGGACAACATAACACAGAATATAGCAGACGACAACACCATCAGAATGAAACTAACCTTGAGGAAACTGAACAAACTGTTTAAGATAACTCAGAGCCCTTCACTTCAGAGGTAGTGAAGGAAGCAGGAACCGCTGCAGAAAAGCAATAGAATAACAAGAAAACCTAGATACTTTGAAGACCATGTGGTGTTACCCTTGAATGCAGAAGCATTTGTGAATAACTTACCACAGAATTCTGAAGATGTTAAGTGTCACCATGAGAAAGAAAAACGGACAAAAACAACAAAGGTCAACCGAAGCGTCCGATCCCACCCGTGACTCACGACGGCGCGGAATTTAGTTTGTGAGAGTGGCGTGTTTGTAAGTGTTGTTTTGATGCGATCGGTGGTGCTCTCTGGTAGTGTGTTAGGTGATGTTTTTGGTTTAGTTTGCGAGTGTGGCATCGTGTGTGAATTTTGGTAAATTGCTTTTTTATGTCTTTGGTAGGTATGCATATGACTGACAGGGTTAACAGTTTTCGGTCGTCGGCTATGATGGGGGACAGTGCGTTGTCTCTAATGAAATTTCTTCAACTATTCGGATTTTTGGATGAAGTCATGTTCAGTATGTCGTGAAGAAATGAGGCTTACTTAAAGTTCCGGCGTCTCAGACCAGGGACGGCTGTATGTGGAGATGTCGTCAGGATAAGAGGTCAAGGGAAGTGTTTGATCCCAATTTATGAGAGCTGCTGTTGAGCTATGTAGGTCAAGCGAAGTGTCCGATTCCAGTTGATATTGTGTTTACTGGTATTTGGGGAGTTCTGTGATGTCTGTTTTTTCGTCGTTTTGCGTGGTTTTGTATAGGGGTGGGTGTCTAAATTTGTTTGTATTTAGTTTGTCCCCACCCAAAAACCCCCTATTTCCCGCGCTTGTCCCGTTAGTGGCATTAGGCTTTTTGTGGAACGTTTGTGTGTTTGTTTTTCGATGTATTTTCGTCCTCATAATGTGTACGTAACGACTTTATATGTCATGGTTTATGGTCGTTTCCGCCCTATTTGTGACGTCATGGGCAAAAGCAGACGGGTGGGATCGGACGCTTCCGTATTTCCCTTGGACTCCTGTCATCTAATGGAACTGGTACTTATGCACCACTTCCAGCAAATAAGAGTGTAATTAACAGTACGTGGGTGTTCAAGGAAGAAAGGGATGCATCTGAAAATACTGGAAAATATAAGGCACCTTCAGTTATTAAAGGTTGTATTCAGGTAAAACGACAAGACAATGAGGAGACATATGCTCCAGTTACTTGACTCACAACTGTGAGAGCTTTTGTTAGTCTGGTGAATGATTATGATTTATTTATGGAACAAATGACTGTACAAAAAGCATTCCTGCATGGAGAACTGGCTGAAGAAATTTATACAAAATTCCACAAGTTGTAAAGAGTAAGGAAGGACTTTTATGCAAACTTCCTACTCGGGTGGTAAAGGAGAGCAGCTCACTGATAGATAACTTCTTTATAGACCAAGATAAGTTTAACCAGATAAATGCTCAGCCTGTTGAGAATGGTCTTTCTGATCATGGTGCACAGCTAGTTACAATATATGACATAGCTCCATTCAGCAATACTAAACAGTCCTCCAAAGTAGTACGGTCAGTCAACAATTTAACAATTGCAAATTTCAGGGAAAGCCTACAGCAGTTAGACTGGGATGAGGTGTACCGTGAACCTGATGCCAATTTAAAATATAATTTATTTCATGACATTTTTGTGAATGCATTTGAAAACTGCTTCCCCAAGAAAATAGTTAAATATACTCGTAAGAAACCTTGTAACAAACCATGGCTTACTAAGGGTATAAAAATATCTTGTAACCGGAAAAGGGAAATGTATCTGACAGCAAGAAAGAGTAGTGACCCAGAAACTATCAAAAATTATAAAAACTACTGTGTTATATTAAGAAAAGTTATTAAAAAATCCAGGAGTATGTGTATCATGTCTGAAATCAGCAACTCTGATAATAAAATTAAAACAATTTGGAATATTATTAAAAGAGAAACAGGTCAACCAAGAGCAGAGGAAGACAGTATTACCATCAAATTGAATAACAACTTTACGAACAAAAAGTCAGAAGTTGAAAATATTTTTAATAATCATTTTCTAAATGTTGTGGATATAGTAGGATCCAGGTGTTCATTAGAAGATGCTAGGCTGTTAATGGAAGAGGCCATACCTATGCAATTTGATACAATTGAAATCTCACCCACTTCTCCCTCTGAAATTAGGAAAATAATAAACTTGCTTAAAAGCAAAAACTCACACGGAATTGATGGCATTTCCAGCAAAATACTAAAAGCTTGTTCTCAACAGATAAGTAAGATTCTCAGCCACCTGTGTAATAGCTCTCTGGAACAGGGCATTTTCCCTGATAGACTGAAATATGCTATTGTTATACCTTTGCATAAAAAGGGGGATAGATCTGATGTCAACAATTACCGTCCAATCTCACTTCTAACAGCTTTATCCAAAATTTTTGAGAAAGTAATGTATTCAAGAGTAGCTTCACATATCTGTAAAAATGAAGTACTAACAAAATGTCAGTTTGATTTCCAGAAAGGTTTTTCAACAGAAAATGCCATATATGCTTTCACCAGTCAAATTTTGAATGATCTGAATAACCGAACACCACCCATTGGGATTTTTTGTGATCTCTCAAAGGCTTTTGATTGTGTAAATCATGAAATTCTGCTAGACAAGCTCAAGTATTGTGGCATGAGTGGGACAGTGCACAAATGGTTTAATTTGTACCTAACTGGAAGAGTGCAGAAAGTTGAAATAAGTAGTTCTCGTAACATGCAAAGATCAGCACATTCCTCAAACTGGGGAACTATCAAGAATGGGGTTCCACAAGGGTCAGTCTTGGGTCCTTTGTTGTTCTTATTATATATTAATGACTTGCCATTCTATATTCATGAAGAGGCAAAGTTAGTTCTCTTCGCTGATGATACAAGTATAGTAATCACACCTGAGAAACAAGAATTAACTGATGAAATTGTCAATACTGTCTTTCAGAAAATTACTAAGTGGTTCCTTGTAAACGGACTCTCACTGAATTTTGATAAGACACAGTACATACAGTTCTGTACACTGAATGGTATGACGCCATCAATAAATATAGACCTTAATCAGAAGCATATAGCTAAGGTAGAATATTCCAAATTTTTAGGTATGTCCATTGATGAGAGATTAAATTGGAAGAAACACATTGATGATCTGCTGAAACGTTTGAGTTCAGCTACTTATGCAATAAGGGTCATTGCAAATTTTGGTGATAAACATCTTAGTAAATTAGCTTACTTTGCCTATTTTCACTCATTGCTTTCATATGGCATCATATTTTGGGGTAATTCATCACTGAGGAATAAAGTATTTATTGCACAAAAGCGTGTAATCAGAATAATAGCTGGAGTCCACCCAAGATCATCCTGCAGACATTTATTTAAGGATCTAGGGATATTCACAGTAGCTTCTCAGTATATATACTCTCTTATGAAATTTGTTATTAACAACCAAACCCAATTCAAAAGTAATAGCAGTGTGCATAACTACAATACTAGGAGAAAGGACGATCTTCACTATTCAAGATTAAATCTAACTTTGGCACAGAAAGGGGTGAATTATACTGGCACTAAAGTCTTTGGTCACTTACCAAATAGTATCAAAAGTCTGACAGATAACCAACAAGTATTTAAGAAGAAATTAAAAGAATTTCTGAATGACAACTCCTTCTACTCCATAGAGGAATTTTTAGATATAAATTAAGAAAAAAAAAAATAAAGAAAAAAAAACACAAAAAAAATAAAGTTGTTATATTAACTTAAGTATGTTGTTAAATTAACCTAATTATGTCATGTATTGGAAAATTCGACTCGTTCCACATCATTACGAAATGTCGTATTCATGATCCATGGAACTAGTATTAATCTAATCTAATCTAATCTAATCTTTATATGGGCAGAAGTAGGCACCAAGAACTTAGAACTTTAAATTTGACAGTTTAATAAGGAAGATAAGGATTTGAAAATCTGAAGTTGATAGATGTCTCTCTGCTGAAAACCCTGATGATCATAATACAGTACTTATTTGCTACTGCATGTAGATTATATTGTAGTTGCTGGAAAATCACTAATACTAAAAAGTAGTCAAAATTAAGTATATTAAAGGAACACTTGACATTCATCTGTGTCACAAAAAGGGAAATTCAAATGTTCGTCTCTGACTGGGCAAGTGAAGAAGACTGAATGTCTACAACAGCATACATATTCCAGGTATTTGGAAATACTGTTTGTTGCTTTGGCAACAGCTACAACAGACAGCCTGAGGCTGAAGGATCTTCTTGAAGAATTTAAAATATTTATGACAACTGAACACTGTACCATGGTGGTGGTGGTTAGTGTTTAACGTCCCGTCTACATCGAGGTCATTAGAGACGGAGCGCAAGCTCGGGTTAGGGAAGGATCGGGAAGGAAATCGGCCGTGCCCTTTCAAAGGAACCATCCCGGCATTTGCCTGAAACGATTTAGGGAAATCACGGAAAACCTAAATCAGGATGGCCGGAGACGGGATTGAACCGTCGTCCTCCCGAATGCGAGTCCAGTGTGCTAACCACTGACTGTACCATGCATGTGTCTATTACTGAAGTGGGAGCTTAGTGGATTGAAGCATATCAATACTGAATATGATTTCATACATCAGCTGCTCAACGAAACACATCTGAATTTTCAACACATCAGCTATGAGAAACGAGAGGGAGATATTCAACAAAACCTACTATGAGTGCACATTTCAATAGACCGTGTCCAAAGATGGGATTAGTGAAATTTGCTGATACTTAATGAAATTATCAAATTGAGGCGAGGGGTGTTGTAGTAATGATCGGTAAATAATCTTACTTGGAACTTTTTCCTCTTTTTTGTGTGTGCTTTTCTGTGTGTTCCCAACTTCACGATTGTAATAGCGATAACTAATAAACCGATATTACGTATCTACACCTGGTAATTCCTAGAATTGACACACATTTCATTCGCAGTTGTATATATACTAGTGATGCACAGTCAAAGTATCCATCAATGATTTTTTTTGTCAGCAGCCTTTTAGAAATTAACCAAATTTACAGAGGGCACAAATTCAAAAGTTTTTGCAGGAGTTATGGAAAAAAAACGCCCTACGCTGCAAACACAATATATCCAAGGTTTTAATGCCTTCCGCCATACAACATCAAGTCAGGCATACATATACAAAATACCCTACTGTATTAAGGTTCATGTCGAAAGTTCGTTTTGTGGAAGTATGAATTCTCATATTTTTACTAATGCACAATGTTTACACTGCCCCGGACGTTAATTTTCACCTGACATTTACTTCATATTCAGAGATATAATCAATTCCACATTACAGTATCAACAAGCAAACACAAAACATTAAATATCTCTGAATATTATGGTTTTTTGGGCATAAAAGGAGGCACAAACAAAGTTTCACGGTTTGCCGAACTGGCACGAATTGTACTTTCAGCAACTCCCAGCTGTTTCGTAACGAATATACCTTTTCTTCCTCCGATCGCATAATTGTTTTGTAGCCGCCAAAAATTAATTTACAGTCGATTCGCGCCGTACGGTATCATTGGTTGATGGTAGCTCAGTTCTCATTGGTTGCCTGAACTGTTGAGGCATAACTTTCTAACGGCATGTATTTTAGGTCGAGGAAATACGCGGGCGTAGGGATTGCTAGCTCAGCAGCTCTACATGCAGAGCTACCCCAGTCTGTTGCGACGTTTAGTGAGGGCGGCGAGGGGGGCGGGGGGGTTAATTCGGGAAAACTGGTTGTCCGACATTACTTTAAAATAAAATAAGCTGCATCACAATAAAACATCTAATTCTGATATTGTATGTTTTTACGTTGACTGTGTATGTTTGTTCATAACTGAATGTATACCGATATATTAAGATTTAATTGTGCATGGAAACGCTGGCTGCAGTTATTACAGTATTACAAAAGCGTAAATAAACTTTGTACGAAAGAAGGGCTCACACAGCTGGAGCCAATTTCTGCACTGCTCATGCCGAAGCTGAGATTCGTTAAAATCAGATGCAGATGAATGACAGTGTACCGTAATTTCAGAGTCAAAGATTCAATGAAAGATAATAACGAGAGGTTAATTTAAATGAAATTTAAGTTAGTAACAAAGTTTGTTGCGCACGAAAGTGAATACCGCAACGAAGAACGTTCGCGTATCCACCATTCCACCATTCGGCACATGTCTGACGTTTGCACGGCACTCACTGGAGTCTGGACCTAACTAGCCACGCCATCTCTACAGCTGGGCTGGCGGCGAAGTACTTCGCTGTATGACCGCTGTGCGGCGCTACCGTTACTTCTCAGCTACGACACAGAAAATAAAAATCTGCAAGCTTACGCAGAATAACTACATGTGTTACGTCATAAGAAATTGCTTACAATCAAAACCGGTAAGCGTATCAGTTCCCTTGGGCACGTACAAAATTATTACCGAATGCAGAAAAAAAAATTTACCCATTTAATTAGCGTAACGGATTGTTTTTGTATGTCGTGGATGGGAACGTTAGGTTCAACTCCCGGCCCGACATTGAAATCCGCTCGGCCCGTCGCATCTTCAATGATGCCGGGCCGACTTTTCTCATGCGGATATTCACCGAATCCTCCTCCTCCATTGACCGCCTCCTCACCGAGGGAGCCCTCATCTACAATCAGCGCCATAAGGTGGACCCCTCCCGTTCCCCCGTCCAATCCTACCGCTGCCAACGCTGTCTCACCTACAACGACCACGTTACCTCTGCCTGCAGGAACCCCCCTACTTGTCCCCACTGCACAGCTTCCCACTTCCTCAAGCATTGCCCCAACCTCACCTCTCCCCCCTCCTGCAACACTTGCAACGAACCACATCCTACCTACTCCTCGAAGTGTAAAGCGAAACCTCCACCACTTACCCCTGAGCTCACCGTGCCTGTCCGTCCTGTTGATGACCCCATCCACCCCAACAACTCGCTCCGCCCTCCCCCTACTGCTGAGGACATCATCCGTTTCACCACCATTGTGCTCCAAAACATCCACCCCTTCCAGCGCTCACACACTCTTTCCCAAATCGCCCTCGCTGCCCATTCCATCTTCCATCTTACCACCTATGCCACATACTCCCACAACCAGGCCCACTTCACCTTCACCCCCCTCACCACCCTTGTCTAACTCTCCACTCCCATGGCACAACAACCATACCGTATCCTGTACCACAACATTCGCTCCCTGCCCACCCACAAACTCCTCTTCCTGCACACCCTACGTCAGCACCGCGTGGATGCCTTCGTCCTAAATGAAACCTTCCTTCAACCCCGTCTCTCCGTCTCCACAGCTCCTTACACTCTACACCGCACCGATAACCCGTACCCTCTCGCGCGTGGCGGAGTTGCTATTGGCCACCTCAAGCACCTCCCTGTCCGGCCCCAACCTCTCCTTAACAATCCTGCCGAGCATCTCACCCTCAGCCTCTTCTTCCCCACCCTTACCATCACCTGTGCCACCATTTATGTCCGCCCTCGCACCCCCATCCCGTACGATTTCCTGGCCCACATTGACCGCACCTTCTCCACCTACGTGATTGCCGCTGACCTCAATATCCACAGCCGTGATCCTGCCGACCTCCGGCGGTGGCATCAGTTTCTCACCACTCTCCAGGGAGACCTGGTTCCCCAGCCTCAGCACACCCGGCCCGAATCCAACACCACTCCCGATGTGGTCCTTGCCTCTCCAAACCTCCTTGGGCGCATCACCGCGGATGTCCTTGACCTCATTGGCAGTGACCATGCTCCTGTCCTCCTCACTATCTCTAACGGTCGCCATCCCCGCCACGCTCCTCGCCCTGACGTCCCTCCTAAACTTGTCCATGATTACTCCCGTGCCAACTGGGATGCCTACCGGGATTCCATTCACACCCAGGTTGACGGCCACGACCTTACCCTCCAGTCTCCTGATGACATCGCTCGCGCTGCTGCCTTCCTGCACCAGACATTGTCTGACGCCGTCGCCACCCATATCCCCACCAAAGCCATCCACCCTCACCGCCCCGCCCTGCCTCCACAGGCCATCCTTCTCCTTCGAGAGTCCCGCCGCCTCTACCGCTCTTTTCTCCGCACTCGTGACCGGGATACACTTACCCGCCACCGGAAATTACAGCGACACATCCGCAACCTGCTTGTTGCGAAGAAACGCCGAGCCTGGCGCCAGACATGTCCACGACTCAACACCGCACTCCCCATCAACTCTTCCAAGTATTGGTCTGCCTTCCACCGCCTTACTGGGAACCGCCCCACCCCCTAGTACCCTCTCCTCCTTAATGACCGTCCCATTCCTGACAACCTCAGTAAGGCCAACCACTTTGCCTCCCACCTCTCTGATGTTTTTTCCATCCCAGATGATCCCCACTTTGATTATTCCCTCTTCCCTGATGTCATGGACCGTACGAATACCTCTGTTCCTCCCCTTGCTCCTAGCTTCCAGTACTTGGGCCACACCCCACCTTCTGCACTTAACACTCCCATCACTACACAGGACATCAGCCTCACACTCCGCACTAAACGCAACACTGCTCCCGGCCACGACTGCGTTACCTACCGCCACCTCAAACACTGCCCTCCCTCCTTCCTTTCCCTCTTTGCCACCCTCTACAATGTCATCCTTGCCACTGGCTTCTATCCTGACCTGTGGAAAACCTCCCGTATCCTGATGTTCTCCAAACCCAATAAGCCTCCATCTGATGCCTCTTCCTATCGTCCTATCTGTCTCACATCGGTGTTCAGTAAGCTCTTGGAATCCATCCTTTCCCGGCGCATCCATCTCCACCTCCACCAAAACCACCTCCTCCCAAACACCCAATGTGGCTTTCGACCTTCCTTCTCTGCTGATGACCAACTCCTCCGCCTCACTCATCTCCTCTCCCTCCAGCTTAACTCCCGTCGCTCCGCCATTTTTGTCTCACTTGACCTCGAAAAGGCCTACGACCGTGTCTGGCATCCCGGTCTCCTGTTTAAACTCCAAACCTACGCCCTTCCTATCAACTACATCCGTCTGGTGGCCTCCTTCCTCTCCCACCGCCCCTCCTATGTTACCATCCATCATGCCACTTCCCACACCTTCTACCCCTCTGCCGGTGTGCCCCAGGGCTCTGTCCTCTCCCCTCTCCTCTACCTCCTGTACACGGCAGATATGCCCCAACCCCCCCCCCCCCTCCAGTACACCTCTTGCAATATGCTGATGACACCGCATTCCTCGCCCTCGCTCCTACCCTCCAACGGTCCCAACGCCTTCTCCAGAATCACCTTGACCTTTTTGCTGCATGGTGTAACCAATGGCTCCTGAAACTCAATCCTTCCAAGACCCAGGCAATCATCGTAGGTCGTACCACTCGCTCCTTCCGGCTCCTGGATTTCTCCCTTACTGTCTGTGCACGTCCTGTCCGCCTCACCCCCACCCTCACCTACCTTGGCCTCACCATTGACCGTCACCTCACCTGGCTACCTCATCTCCGCTCCATCCAATCCAAAGCCCACAACCGCCTCCGACTCCTCAAACTCCTCTCTGGCCGGACATGGGGGTTGCACCCCTCTACCATCCTCCACACATACAAATCCTTCATCCGTCCCATTCTCTGTTATGCCAGTCCTGCCTGGATATCTGCCCCCCCCAAATTCTATCAGTCCCTCCAGATCCTTGAGTGTCATGCACTCCGCCTCGCCTTCCGTATCCGCCTCCCGTCCCCCACGCGGATCCTCTATGATCTCATTCCTTTCCCCCATCTGCTCCTATTCCTCGAACATATCCGCATCCTCTACACCTCCCGCCGTCTTGAACCCCCTCACCCCCTGGTTGCTCCTCTCCTCTCCCATCCCCGCCCCCTGCCACGTCTTCACCGTTGTGTCCCCCCTACCCTCCATCTCTCCACCCTCCATCTCCTTTCCCAAGGTGGCTTCCGTCAACTCCCCCTCCCGGATGATGCCCTCTCCCCCTCCATTTATCCTTCCTATCAACTCTGATCCTCAATCCCCCTCCTTTCCTCTGTCCTTTCCCTGGGCTCCCTCTTCCCCCCTCCCTTCCGTCCTGTTTTCTCCCCACTCAACCTCTCCCTACCTCCCTTCTCCCCCCCAGTCCTTTTGTATTCCCCTCCTCTGCCTACCCCACTCCCTGTCGCGTCTGCCCCCCACCCCTCTTATGGGTCCTCATCCTCCTTCAGCTCCTTTCCCGGCTCCCCCCTTCGCTTTTCCTCTCCTTTCCCCCCTTTTTTGTTTTCCCCTCTTCTGTCCAGTTTCCCCCCACCTGCTCTCGACTGTGGTGTCACATTTGGCCACTTTTTAGTGCAGTGTTCCAGTGACTATTCAGTGTTGTTTGTCTTTCTCGTGTTGCGAACAGAAACCATGCTGTCGCTAGGTGTGAATTTTATGTCCTTTGCGAACAGAATCCAGACTGTCGCCGTGTTTTTTAATTGTCTATTGTTTTCCCTGTCTTGCTTCGTATGTATTTTTCTTAGCATCATCATCCCTCTGTTGTTGTTTTAAGTTCCACGATTTCTTTTCGCCTTGTTACTCTCTAAGTCTCCGATTTTATCGCCTGTTTTTTTATTATTTGTTCTCTTGATCTTTGTCACAAAATCTGTCGGCTGAAGAGCGGCATACTAAGCTGCTGCCAGCCCGCCCCCTTCGGGGGGAGTTGAAATTCAATAAATGAAAAAAAAAAAAAAAAAAAAAAAAAAAAAAAAGTTAGGTATGTTATGCCAGCATTTCAGATGCCATTTTTGGAAGCCGCAGATCATTTGAACTCTGCGGCAAAAAGCAGAAGAGAAATATAATATTTGTTAAACTGAATGGCTTACGTTATTTGCAGCTTTCCCATTTCTGTCTTGTCTATTGAAAATATCATTCGGTAAATGAAGCTTAAAGCAGAGTTTCATTTAGATGCGGGTCAAACGGTTATTGTGGAGTAACCGTTATCATTAACTGTTATTAATAACTGTCAAGTTATTTTTCGCTAGCGAATACCGAATATTCCGCGGGGCTACAGTTAAAAAACGACGTAGTTGGAATACATCAGTTTAGTTATCAGTATAACTGTGAGTAGTATGAATCGTGTCATAACCTTAGCTTATTAACTCCGGGTACATTTTAGTTGATGTTAGAACGATTATTAGTGTTTCATATTATATTTTTGTACGTTATCGGTCGCTGTTAGAAATATTATCTTCGCAGTTGCGACAGAAAGTACGCGGAACTTCGCCAAAGCACTGTTTAAGTAAAATGTTAACAACGTGCATTTTTAAGTATGAAGTAATATGTATAGGTTAAATTCGAAACTTAATTTCTTGTGCTGCTCACATAATAGAATAAAGTGTACAGCCTTGTAGTACAACAAAACATATACGTAATGTGACAGATTTGTTTACTCCTGTGCTGTAAATGCTAGTCCTATTGGGGAAAGTGTGAGTACCCTAATCCAAGTTTTATGTCAGATTTGGAAACTGCTCGATTTGTCCAGCTACAGCATGCTTATAACATATGAAGACATCCAGATCGAAAAGATTGACAGTGTTACATTTCTGGGACTACAACTCGATAATAAATTCAGTTGGGAAGGGCATACCACATTTTTTCATTCTATTATTTCATAAGGGAGCATATTCTGTGGTAACTTATCAAACGTAGCAAAAGTTTTTCGCATGTAAAAGCGTGTAATAAAAATCGTTTGTGGTATAAATTCAAGAACATCATGTAGGACTATGTTAAAGGAACTTCGTATTCTAACCACTGCTTCCTAATATATTTATTCCTTAATGAAATTTGTTACAGGTATTTCCAACCAATAGCTCAATACATAATATCAGTACTAGAAACGGGAACAGCAATCTCCATAAAGACCTAAAACCACTTGGTCCAAAAGGGGTCCAATATTCAGGAACATGCATTTTCCATAAACTGCCAGCAAGTCAGCTACCATTAAAAACTTGGTTTCAGATAAAGCACGGTTTACGGTGTTTTTGAAAGACTATTTGATACAGAAGTGTCTGATTCCACCCGTCATCAATATGCCGGAAATGGCTATTTTAAGTGTGTCTATGACGTCACTACATACACATGGCAACAAACACGAAGATACATATAAATAATACAATAACATTTCCCACCAAAAATACAATCAAACCAACGGGACAACTGCGGGAAGTTGGGGGTTTTTTAGGGTGAGGACAAGCTAGTAAAAAAAAAGAAAAAAAAAAAAAAAACCGCACCATGATCCCAAAACACAAAATGAAAAACAAAAAGAAAAAAAATACAGCATTCTGCTACACCAACAAAAATCTGCAGGAATCGGACACTTCCCTTCAACAATATAGGTCAACCATAGGTGACCATACCAAAACACCAATACCCACAACTAAAAGTACGAAAATTGGAATCTGACATTTCCCTTGACCTACATAGGTCAACCTCAGATGACGATACTAAAACATCAACACGTACAAGTATGCAAATGGGAATCGGTCATTTCCGGTGACCTATATAGGTCCACCACAGCTACTGATGCCAAAAAACCAACACCTACAACTGCGAAAAATAAAATCACAATCCCAAAAGTCCACAAATCAATCATCCCTACATAAATTAAATCACATTCAACACTTCATAAATACACAAAACATCACAGCTAGAAAAAAAAAATTAATTACCACCAGCAAATTCCGGCGCTGCAACCTAGATCGACAGCCCCCCCCCCCCCACACACACACACACACACACACACACAAAAACCAACTCATAAACACCGTGCCGTAATGACATTTACACACCACAACACCTTTACGTCGAAGCAGACGGGTGGAATCGGACGCTTCCATTGACCCCTCCTTCTACTCTGTAGATGAATATCGTAACAGAGACTGATAGACCAGCTTAGGTAAGAATTCTGCTATATTTCAGTTTTGACAGCACTTGGTTTCAACAGTCAAGATCGGATATTCTGTGTATGATAAATTTATTAAAAGTGCATAACTGTGTTTTATTCTGACAGTGTATCAATTCTGTTAATATTAGCAGTTACTGTAATATATTCACATATTTTGACAATCTCCTGACAAATGATGAGGATAATAATTATTATATTCCACTGTATATTGTTATACTTTCTGACATGTTATTTGTCATTCGCGATGGTCAGCGGCTATTTCCGAAGAAGTACGTACATATTTGTTCGCTCCAGTAACTATCGTCTCTGTAATATCACCGGGGTCTAAGACTGGAGTCACTGCATCAGGAACACAGACACACAGTTATTCCGTTACCAACTTCCAGGTTACTTGTAATGGTAGTCCGATAACTGCCAGAGAGCGAGAACTGTGAGCCAATAACGGTAACTGCCAGAGGTAAATACCGATCTCTGACAGTTATTTCCATAGTCGCTCGAGTTCCTTATGGTACCTCTCTTTATACAACCCGTCCAAGCTAAATTGACATATGAGGCAGTGGCTTAAGGGAACGGCCGCACTTGTTAATGCCTGTACTGCAGCTCCTATCAGCCACCCCTCGGACATTAACCTTATTTAATTGTTTGTGCTAAAAGTAACGAAGGCGCACGATATAGTACACAGTTCTTATCAACAGATGGTGCGCAGTCTCTCAGTTATTCCAAATGGTCTACCCTCTCGTTAGTTCCTAGCCAGATCTCCGACGAGTTGACGGGAAAGCGTAGTACAATCTTCGGTCAACAGATGGCGCGAGGCACTGTTGCCATTAGACAGTTATTGAAATAACTGCCTGTATCAGAGGAACTGTTATCGCAGTAACCGTTACTTTTCAGTAAGCGGTTATTTCTATCAGTTACGTTATTTTTTGCCACCTCTAGTTTGATTGTAGTTTACGAATTCGCGTATTGCATCAGTCAAGGCTAACTGTCATTTATCAACGTAAATTAATCGTAAGTAACAACTGGAGGCACTTACATGTACAATAAATCTAATTATCTGCTAACTGGTATTTCTGGTCAGGCGAACAATGTCATTGCAACTAAGTGATATGTTTTCGTCTGTAAATGCAACTATTAGTACTTGTCAGGACGTAAGTTAACGTCTTCCCTTTCCAAAGGGGCAAAAAGTTACAAGAATCGTGTTGTTTGTATTTGCATCTATTCTTCCTCATTTATTACATGATATACGAAAGCTGCGCTTGAGCACAGAAAAAAAAAATTCTCTGAACAAAACAGTCAGAAGTAATTATGTTTTACATTTCTTTTTTTCCTTAGTTGTTATATCATACCCCTACTCATGCGGGCAGATGTGGGCTGGCAGCAGCACAATTCACTGCTCTTCAGCCAAGAGACTACATAAAACAACACAGGAGTAACGGTACGTACGTAAACTATGGAGATAAAAGATGAAGTTTCCACATGAAAAGGGGAAACAATGGGCGTTAAAATATACAAAAAAAGTGATAGTTTCACAAGGGACGTTTATATAATTTCCACATATAATTAAAATGACACTTGACGAAGACGAGCAGATAAACACTGGTGGCCCGAAGAGTACAATTAAAAACGCGTATCACAGCAATGAGAGCCACACGGGACGACGACACTGATCACACACTGCGAGCACCAAAACGCGACAGTGTAACTTGCATTAAAAGCAGAAGGGCCTGCTAAAGGATGGGAGGTTAGAGAGGAAGGAGAGAGGTAAGATAGAAAGATGGTCGGTGGATGAGGGGAGGGGGCAGCAAGTGACTAGTGGAGAGCCGGTAGCACACCATAGAGCAGGAGACAGATAGAGGGGGGGAGGGAGCAGCTTAGGAAAGAGCCCAAGGACTGGGAAAGGAGAAGTGAGAAAGATGGAGGGGATAGGAGGGAGATAATAGCAGATGGGGAGGGGGAGGAGAGTGAGATCAAGGGAAGAGAGGAGTGGAGGCCAGGTTCAGAGTTGGAAGGAAGGATAAATACTGGGGTGAAGCGCATCATCCAAGACAAAAGACGTTAGTAGTTCCTTTGGGATAAGAGGTGGAGGGTGTAGAGTTGGAGGGAGGTTGGGACACATCGGTACAAGTGCGGTAGGAGGTGGGGAGTGGAGAGGAAAGGAACACGAGGGGGTGAGGGGGATCGAGGCAGCTGTTTGTTTAGAGGATCAGATTTGTTCAAGGAAATGGAGAAGATGTGGAAAGGTGATGACATCATAGATGATCCTCATGGGGGATGGGAGACAGATGCAGAAAGTGAGGCAGAACACATAGCATTCAAGAATTTGGGGGGCTTTATAGAAATTAGGAGTGGCAGAGATACAGGTGACACTGGCGTAATGAAGGATGGGACAGATAAAGGATTTTTTGGTATGAAGAATGGTGGAAGAATGCAATCCCCAAGTCCAGATGGAGAAAAGTTTCAGGAGGTGGAGTCTGCTGTGGGCTTTGCTCTGGATGGTAAAGAGATGCTGAGTACAGGTGAGGTTACGGTCCAGGTGAGGTCACGCTGAAGGTGAGGCCAAGATATTTCAAGGGGGGTTAGGTGAGGTTGATACCAGGGATTCAGAAAGAGTGGGAGGTGAATCCTATAATGACTGCCTTCGTTTTTAAGGATTGATTTGAAGGAGCCAATGGTTGCACCAAGCGGTATACTGGTTTAGGTGGGTTTGGAGGAAGTGCTGGGACCATTGAAAGATAGGATAGAGAGTAAGGAAGGCAGTGTCATTAGCATATTGAAGGAGATGGATGGGTGGGGTGGTTTGGGCATATCAGTGTTGTACAGGAGATATAGGAGAGGAGAAAGGATGGAGCCATGGGGCACACTTGTGGTAGTGTGGAAGATGTGCGAATTGGTATTGTGTATTGTGACATAGGTAGGACGGTGGAGAGGTAGGAGGCAGTGACATGGATAAAGTTCATAGGAAGGGTGTAGGTCTGGAGCTTGAAAAGGAGTCCAGAATGCCATACACAGTCATAGGCATTCTGGAGATTAAGGGAAACAAAAATAGCAGAAAATTACCAAATATGCAGCAACCAGTCGCAAAATCATATTTTAGTTATTCACTTTTGCAAATCGATTTCAACTGCTTAACAGCAATCATCAGTGCTACAAATACAAGAATGGAAATGGAAATGAGCGTTTGGCGTCATTGGCCGTGAGGCCCCTCGCGGGGCAGGTCCGGCCGCCATATCGCAGGTCTTATTACATTCGGCGCCACATTGGGCGACCTGCACGCCGGATGGGGATGAAATGATGATGAACACAACACAACACCCAGTCCCTGAGCGGAGAAAATCTCCGACCCAGCCGGGAATCGAACCCGGGCCCAGAGGACGGCAATCCGTCACGCTGACCACTCAGCTACTGGGGCGGACAATACAAGAATAAAAATAATTAATAACAGTAACCAAATGAATAAATGTACATGAAGCAACGTAAACCAATTGAATATATACAGATGCATTAAACCATTTAAAATTGATGTGGGTTACCAACACAAATAGAAGGATAGCATACCAATAGGGTCAAGAAAGGAGTAATGAAGGGCGCCAGAACAGAAATAACAATCATCCATGTATTGCACCATTACACACGCACATCTTGATATGAGACATTATGACAAACAGTGTGCTTAATGAAGGCCGCACAATTTTACCAATGTAAGAAATTAAAATAATACTAGCATAAAATTAACTAAAGTGCCTTGAAGGAAATGTTTGTGAGAACACGACAGGGCTGCAAGGGAGGAGGCAACACAATACTTAACTCAGGTGCACCAAAACGAACAACGGCCACCAGGCCGGGCCAACAATGGACACGTAAGGCACGCAACTACTCTCTCCGTTGCGGTTCCGCGCGTTCCACCCAAGTAATAGCTACCTCAAACATTTTAATACTTGGAACATTACACCAGTGATCAGCAAATTTAAAAAAAAACAATGACATGACGTAAAAATACAATAATTTAAGAAAATCACATCATATGAGTATGAGCTTAAGGTCTTTCAGTAATTAACAGATTACGAAGGGTAAAGGGGCAAGTGCCACTATTAAATCTTGCGAAATTACACTACCAAATTTCTCAGCACCCAAGTTGCAATTAACACAACAAGAATTAAATCACTTAAGTAATAATGTTACTTTAAAATAATAATAAAATTATTTCATACAAAAGAGAACCAAGAATGGCCCAATCAGTACTCCCCAGTGAAGCAGCTCACACAAATGGTACTCCACGGCTTCGAGCATGCAGCCCCATACAAAATGAAACAACAACAGCGACCCGGGGTACTACCAGAAACACCAGGCAGTAAACCAAAATCATATTAAGCCAAAACAAGGACCGACCTTTAAAATAACGAGACCTAGCCCAGGCCGGACAACAGACCAAATGCTGGGAAATCCATAAGAAACCTCGGCCAACTTAATACCGAAACAACAATTTATGAACAATATGCAAAACGCAAGACCTCTCAGTCCAAAGGCTTCCGTTTAGTCGCGAAGGTGGCTCCAACCCGCCTTCGTTAACGGAAAGCGGAGACACCACAAGACAAAATAAACTCCAATCTAACTGCGCAAGGCAAACTCTAAGGAGTACCACTCGAAGACTATGCACATGATGATCAAACATAAAGCACCCAGACTAACGAGCCGTTGAACGACGCACTTCTATCACCAGCGTCGAGTAGAGTACGGAGAGCAGCGTAGCCCATCGATATACATCCATGGGACGGTAAATGAGGATAGCAATCCCAGTGACGGAGAGACAGGAGGACGAAATGACATCCCGCCGCACATAGAAGGTATTTCAAACTCAGGCTCGACAAACTGCAACAGGCGAGATTTTGCTCCCCTTGCAAATCGAGTTAAACGGCACACCACGCCGCTGTCCACACTATTAACCATAAAGTCACGGTCCGGTCTTGCCATCGGGCCCCACTCAGCGTCCAGCTGCAAACAACCCCAGCCGAGCCGAACTGTCTTCACGCCAAGGCAGCCACCTCTTACCTCCTCACACGCCTCCAGCTCAGCCCCGGCCAGCGATCACACACGGAAACAACCGCCTAACGCCAAAGCGCCATCTGAGTGAAAACTCAGCACTAAGATCGATGCGGACTTGGAAATAAGCGAGCACCGTAACAAAAATGAACATACAAATTTACCTTTCAACCAATATTTGCCCTGAGTAGTAATACTGTCTTAAGCAGAGGTCAAACACAAAGTGATAGATCGAGAATTGACTATGACAATCAGAAACCATAAGGGGGCGTTGCAAAGCAAATCTGCCCTCTATGCGAAACGATACGGCTAAAATAAAAATGAGAAGAAGAAGAAAGAGATATGACATACAAAGTGAGGTAAAATATAACTTTTTTTTCTTACTGTTATTTTCACACCTGATACAGGTACGCCAGCAGCGGCATACTACACCGCTCTTGGGACTAATGATACAAAAGGAGACAATCGCAGATCAGACATGGTAGATATACAAATGTAGACATATAAAATTAAACCACACGGAGCTGTTCACGGGCGCAGTGTCCGAAATAAAAACGTTCAGAAACGTGGACAGGGACAGAGATGACACGCGCGAACGTTGGAGCACTAATGATGAAACACTGGAACATGAACACGATGGCACACACAAACACTAGATGATGATCTCTGGCGCGCGAAAGTTCACAATACGTATATGAGTCCGGGGACCTGCCAAAAAGGGGAAAAGGTGGGGGAGGAGGGAGAGGGGAGGGTGTAGGTGCCAGCATTAGTGGCAGAACAACTGAGAGAAAATTTGGAATACATTTCACATAAATTTTCTCAGCATGTTATAGTCTTAGGTGAAGATTTCAATTTACCAGATATAGACTGGGACACTCAGATGTTTAGGACAGGTGGAAGGGACAGAGCATCGAGTGACATTGTACTGAGTGCACTATCCGAAAATTACCTCGAGCAATTAAACAGAAAACCGACTCGTGGAGATAACATCTAGGACCTACTGATAACCAAGACCCGAACTTTTCGAATCTGTAAGTGTAGAACAGGGAATTAGTGATCATAAGGCCGTTGCAGCATCCCTGAATATGGAAGTTGATAGGAATATAAAAAAAAGGGCGGAAGGTTTATCTGTTTAGCAAGAGTAATGGAAGGCAGATTTCAGACTACCTAACAGATCAAAACGAAAATTTCTGTTCCGACACTGACAATGTTGAGTGTTTATGGAAAAAGTTCAAGGCAATCGTAAAATGCGTTTTAGACAGGTACGTGCCGAGTAAAACTTTGAGGGACGGCAAAAACCCACCGTGGTTCAACAACAAAGTTAGGAAACTACTGCGAAAGCAAAGAGAGCTTCACTCCAAGTTTAAACGCAGCCAAAACCTCTCAGACAAACATAAGCTAAACGATGTCAAAGTTAGCGTAAGGAGGGCTATGCGTGAAGCGTTCAGTGAATTCGAAAGTAAAGTTCTATGTACCGACTTGACAGAATATCGTAGGAAGTTCTGGTCTTACGTTAAATCAGTAAGTGGCTCGAAACAGCATATCCAGACACTCCGGGATGACGATGGCATTGAAACAGAGCATGACACGCGTAAAGCTGAAATACTAAACACCTTTTTCCAAAGCTGTTTCACAGAGGAAGACCGCACGGCAGTTCCTTCTGTAAATCCTCGCACAAACGAAAAAAATGGCTGACATCGAAATAAGTGTCCAAGGAATAGAAAAGCAACTGGAATCACTCAACAGAGGAAAGTCCACTGGACCTGACGGGATACCAATTCGATTCTACACAGAGTACGCAAAAGAACTTGCCCCCCTTCTAACAGCCGTGTACCGCAAGTCTCTAGAGGAACGGAAGGTGCGAAATTATTAGAAAAGAGCACAGGTAGTTCCAAGTCTTCAGGAAGGGTCGTTGAGCAGATGCGCAAAACTATAGACCTATATCTCTGACATCGATCTGTTGTAGAATTTTAGAACATGTTTTTTGCTCGCGTATCATGTCATTTATGGAAACCCAGAATCTACTCTATAGGAATCAACATGGATTCCGGAAACAGCGATCGTCTGAGACCCAACTCGCTTTATTTGTTCATGAGACCCAGAAAATATTAGATACAGGCTCCCAGGTAGATGCTATTTTCCTTGACTTCCGGAAGGCATTCGATACAGTTCCGCACTGTCGCCTGATAAAGGAAGAGCCTACGGAATATCAGACCAGCTGTGTGGCTGGATTGAAGAGTTTTTAGCAAACAGAACACAGCATGTTGTTATCAATGGAGAGACGTCTACAGACGTTAAGGTAACCTCTGGCGTGCCACAGGGGAGTGTTATGGGACCATTGCTTTTCACAATATATATAAATGACCTAGTAGATAGCGTCGGAAGTTCCATGCGGCTTTTCGCGGATGATGCTGTAGTATACAGAGAAGTTGCAGCATTAGAAAATTGTAGCGAAATGCAGGAACATTTGCAGCTGATAGGCACTTGGTGCAGGGAGTGGCAACTGACCCTTAACATAGATAATTGTAATGTGTTGCGAATACATAGAAGGAAGGATCCTATATTGTATGATTATATGATAGCGGAACAAACACTGGTAGCAGTTACTTCTGTAAAATATCTGGGAGTATGCGTGCGGAACGATTTGAAGTGGAATGATCACATAAAATCAATTGTTGGTAAGGCGGGTACAAGGTTGAGATTAATTGGGAGAGTCCTTAGAAAATGTAGTCCGTCAACAAAGGAGGTGGCTTACAAAACATTCGTTCGACCTATACTTGAGTATTGCTCATCAGTGTGGGATCCGTACCAGACCGGGTTGACGGAGGAGATAGAGAAGATCCAAAGAAGAGCGGCGCGTTTCGTCACAGGGTTATTTGGTAACCGTGATTGCGTTACGGAGATGTTTAGCAAACTCAAGTGGCAGACCCTGCAAGAGAGTCGCTCTGCATCGCGCTGTAGCTTGCTCGTCAGGTTTCAAGAGGGTGCGTTTCTGGATGAGGTATCGAATATATTGCTTCCCCCTAATTATACCTCCCGAGCAGATCACGAATGTAAAATTAGAGAGATTCGAGCGCTCACGGAGGCTTTCAGACAGTCGTTCTTCTCGCGAACCATACCTGACTGGAACAGAAAAGGGAAGGGCACATAAAGTGCCCTCCGCCACACACCGTTGGGTGGCTTGCGGAGTATAAATGTAGATGTAGATGTAGACCCCCACCGTCCCACTCTCCCTCCACTGGCTGTCCTCCTCCTCCTCCTCCTCCGTGAATCCCGCCACATCTATCGCTCCTTCCTGCACATTCGTGACAGGGATACACTCCAACGCCACCAGCAAATACAGCGACACCTATGGAACTTTATTACAGCAACAAAACGCCGAGACTGGCGCCAGACCTGCACGCGACTCAATGCCACCCTCCCTATCAATTCCTCCAAGTACTGGTCCGCCTTCCATCGCTGTACTGGTTCCCATTCCACTCCCCACTACTCCCTTCTCCATGAAGATCGCCCCCTTCCACACAACCTCTGTAAGGCCCACCACTTCACTTACCACCTTTCCGAGGTCCTCTCCATTCCAGATGATCCCCACTTTCATTGTTCTCTTTTCCCCACCATCATGGAATGTGCCGATACCTCGGGCCCTCCACCCGCTCCTAGTCTCCATTACTTGGGGCAGTTGCCTCCCTCCGACATCAACACTCCAATCACAGCACAACACAATAATCTTATCCTCTGGTCCAAATGCAACATGGCCCCTGGTCACAACTGTGTCACCTACTGCCACCTTGGAGAAAGCCCCTATTCCTTCCTGACTGTACTCTCCCATCTCTGTAACGTCATCCTCTCTACCGGCTTCTACCCTAACCTGTGGAAGACTTCCCGCATCCTCTTATTCCCCAAGCCCAACAAACCCCCTTCTGTCTCCTCTTCCTATTGTCCCATCTGCCTCACCCCCATCTTCAGTTAGATCTTCAAATCCATCCTCTTCTGCCATATCCTTCAGCACCTTAATCAACACCACCCCTTCCCCCTTACCCAGTGTGGCTTCCAACCCCCCCCCCCCCCACCACTGAAGACCAACTCCTTAACCTCGTTCTCGTTCACCTTCTCTCACTCCCATTGCTCGGCCATTTTTATTTCCCTTTACCTCCAAAATGCCTATGACCATGTATGGAATCCTGGTCTCCTCTCTCAACTCCAAACGCACGACCTGCCTATCAATTTTGTCTGTCCAGTCACTTCCTTCCTCTCGCGCCATCCTCGCTATGTCACCCTCCACAATACCAACTATCTTATATTTCATCCCACTGCTGGCGTCCCCCAGGGATCTGTCCTCTCCCCTCTCCTTTATCTCTTGCATACGGTCTTCACAATGACCACCTCAAAAACATATCCTGTGTCACCTTTGGCCCCCATGCCATCATTACACCATTTCTTACCCCGTCCTCTCCCTACTAGACCCAACCCCCACCACCCTCCAATCCTCACTACCACAATCACAAAGCTCAGACAAGTGGCCGTGGAGGTGTTGGCAGCAATGAACGCCCATCCAGCCCTCGAAATACGCTCCGCCCGCAGTATCTACATTGACTATGGGTCCACCTTCTTCATGCATCTTTTCGTCAAATCCTCCTCCCACTCACATTTTTTTTTTTTTTTTGTCATCGGTCTACTGACTGGTTTGATGCGGCCTGCCACGAATTCCTTTCCTGTGCTAACCTCTTCATCTCAGAGTAGCACTTGCAACCTGCGTCCTCAAGTATTTGCTTGATGTATTCCAATCTGTGTCTTCCTCTACAGTTTTTGCCCTCTACTGCTCCCTCTAGTACCATGGAAGTCATTCCCTCATGTCTTAGTAGATGTCCTATAATCCTGTCCCGTCTCCTTATCAGTGTTTTCCACATACTCATTTCCTCTCCGATTCTGTGTAGAACCTCCTCATTCCTTACCTTATCAGTCCACCTAATTTTCAACACTCGTCTGCAGCACCACATCTCAAATGCTTCGAATCTCTTCTGTTCCGGTTTTCCCACAGTCCATGTTTCAGTACCATACAATGCTGTACTCCAGACGTACATCCTCAGAAATTTCTTCCTCAAATTAAGGCCGGTATTTGATATTAGTAGACTTCTCTTGGCCAGAAATGCCTTTTTTGCCATAGCGAGTCTGCTTTTGATGTCCTCCTTGCTCCGTCCGTCATTGGTTATTTTACTGCCTAGGTAGCAGAATTCCTTAACTTCATTGACTTCGTGACCATCAATCCTGATGTTAAGTTTCTCGCTGTTCTCATTTCTACTACTTCTCATTACCTTCGTCTTTCTCTGATTTACTCTCAAACCATACTGTGTACTCATTAGACTGTTCATTCCGTTCAGCAGATCATTTAATTCTCCTTCACTTTCACTCAGGATAGCAATGTCATCAGCGAATCGTATCATTGATATCCTTTCACCTTGTATTTTAATTCCACTCCTGAACCTTTCGTTTATTTCCATCATTGCTTCCTCGATGTACAGATTGAAGAGTAGGGGCGAAAGGCTACAGCCTTGTCTTACGCCCTTCTTAATACGAGCACTTCGCTCTTGATCGTCCACTCTTATTATTCCCTTTTGGTTGTTGTACATATTGTATATGACCCGTCTCTCCCTATAGCTTACCCCTACTTTTTTCAGAATCTCGAACAGCTTGCACCGTTTTATATTGTCGAACGCTTTTTCCAGGTCGACAAATCCTATGAAAGTGTCTTGATTTTTCTTTAGCCTTGCTTCCATTATTAGCCGTAACGTCAGAATTGCCTCTCTCGTCCCTTTACTTTTCCTAAAGCCAAATTGATCATCACCTAGCGCATTCTCAATTTTCTTTTCCATTCTTCTGTATATTATTCTTGTAAGCAGCTTCGATGCATGAGCTGTTAAGCTGATTGTGCTATAATTCTCGCACTTGTCAGCTCTTGCCGTCTTCGGAATTGTGTGCATGATGCTTTTCCGAAAGTCAGATGGTATATCGCCAGACTCATATATTCTACACACCAACGTGAATAGTCGTTTTGTTGCCACTTCCCCCAATGATTTTAGAAGTTCTGATGGAATGTTATCTATCCCTTCTGCCTTATTTGACCGTAAGTCCTCCAAAGCTCTTTTAAATTCCGATTCTAATACTGGATCCCCTATCTCTTCCAAATCGACTCCTGTTTCTTCTTCTATCACATCAGACAAATCTTCACCCTCATAGAGGCTTTCAATGTATTCTTTCCACCTATCTGCTCTCTCCTCTGCATTTAACAGTGGAATTCCCGTTGCACTCTTAATGTTACCACCGTTGCTTTTTTTAATGTCACCAAAGGTTGTTTTGACTTTCCTGTATGCTGAGTCTGTCCTTCCGACAATCATATCTTTTTCGATGGCTCACATAGGGAGCCCTTATTTGTGACTGCCGAAACGCTGTTTGCTCCTCCTGCTCCCCTCCTCAGTTCTACCTATGCCAAAAGTGCCTTGTCTCAAACGTTAGCCATACCTTTGCCTGTAAAAGTCCTCCCATCTGCCTGCTCTGCAAAGCCTGTCATTTCCGCAAGAAGTGTCCCGACCTGGTCTCCCCTTCTTGCTGAAATACATGTAATGAAGCCCAGCCCACCTAATCCTCTATATGGAACGCAAACCCCCTATCAACCAAACCAGAGCTCACCATCCCTGTTTGTACCACTGATAAAACCCCCCTACACCCCAACACTTCCCTCCACACACCCTCACCCACCACAGTCGAAGACACCATCTATTTCCTTACCATTGTCTTTCAAAACATCCACCGATTCAAATGCCCACACACCCTCCAGCAGATCTTCCTCACCACCTGTTCCATCTTGCACCTGAACAGATAAGCCACCTACTCCCATAACCAAGCCACTTCGTCTTTACCTGTCTCGACACTATTTTCAGAAGGTTTCTCGGCCACCCTCATTCCCCTTTCCCTCTCTCCGTCAAGCACAACGACAGTATCAACTCATTTATAAAAAAAATCCGCTCCTTCCCTACCAAGAAGCCCCTATTCACGCATAAGGTGTCCCAACACCAGGTTGATGCCTTCATCCTGAATGAAATCTTCCGACAGCCTTACCACATTGTCCACACCTCCCTCTATGTCCTTCACTGTACTGATCACCCCTGCCCCTTAGCGTGAGGTGGGTTCGCTATTGGCCACCTTAAATCTATCACCATCTGGTCACAGCCCCTGCTTGATGATCCTACCAAACACCTGACCCTCAGCGTCTTTCCTCCCCCCTCCAGTGTCACCTGTGCCACAAGCCATGTCCGTCCTACAGTTCCCGTCCCCTATGAATTCCTTTCCCTTATTGACTCCACCTTGTCCGCCTATGTGATCGATGCAAACCTTAACGTTCATAGCAGCGATCCTGCCACACCATGGTGGTGAAAACGCCATCGAAGGTGACCTTGTCTCCCTCCCTCAGCATACCTGTCCCAAAAGTAAAACCATCTCCAATACTGTCCTCGCTTCCCCCAACCTCCTTGGGTTTAACACCACAGGAGTCCTCGCTTCTATTGGCAGTGACCAGCTCCCAGTCCTCCTCATCATCTCCTTTGTCTCACCCTCCCCCAGTTCCCTGCCCTCCCCCAGCTCCCCATCCTGCCACCATTCCCAAGGTTATTCACGACTACCACCATGCTGACTGGAATCCCCATTGGGAAGCCATCAACACCCAGGTCAAAAGCCACCCCTCCCCTTCCACCATCCTCATTACATCGCTCACATCTCTTCCTTCTTCCACAAGACTGTCTCTGACACTGTGGTGGCCCACATTCCCACCAAACTGATCTACACTTACCGTCCAACCCTTCCACCACAGGCTGTCCTCTTCCTCTCTTCCTCCTCCGTGAATCCTGCCAGCTCTACCATTCCTTCCGCTGCATGCGTGACTGGGACTCACTCCTCTTCCACCCGCCATTACAGAGACACATTCGTAACCTTCTGACAGCAAAGAAATGCCGGAATTGGAGCCATAAATGCACAGAACTCAACACCATCATTCTTAACTACTCCAAGCACTGCCTTGCTGGTGGTCACCCCACCCCTCATTACCCACTCCTCCATGATAAGTGCCCTTTCCCTGAGAACCTCAGTATAGCTAACTATTTTGCTTCCCACCTGTCGAAGTCTGCTCTATACCCAATGACCCTCACTTTGTTTACTACCTCTCACCTGGTGTCATTGACCACACCAATACTGCTTGCTCCCAGCTTCTGGTACTTGGAACAGTTACCATTCTCAGAATTGAACACTCCTGATCAGTACAAGACACTGAACTCATCCTCCACTCCATACACACCACCACCCCTGGTCACGATTGCATCAGCTACTGCTACCTCAAGAATGGCTTCTCTCGTTGAAATATCTTGGCCATCCATCTCACCCTCTGCTATGCTTTTCTCTCTACTACTTTTTACCCTGATCTGTTGAAGACTTCCCACATCCTGTTGTTACTTAAATCCAATACACCCACTTCCAACACCACCTCCTATCGCACCGTATGTTTAAACAGTGTGTTGAGTAATGTCGGAGTGGATCATCTCCTGCTGAATCCATCAACACGTAATTCAACACTATTTCCTCCCTCATACACAGTGTGGTTTCTGCCCCCCCCCCTCCTAAACTGATGACTAGATCCTTAACTTGCTATTTTTGTTTCCCTTAATCTCCAGAATGTCTATGACTGTGTAGGGCATTCCGGACTCCTTTTCAAGCTCCAGAATTGCGCCCTTCCTGTCAACTTCATTCATATCACTGCCTCCTACCTCTCCACTGTACTTCCTATGTCACCATGGCTCATCCGAATCAATCCTTCCAAAACCCAGGCAGTCATAGTGTTCACCTCCCACTCCTTCTGACTCCCTGATTTCTACCTCACCATCTATGATTGCCCTATCCTACTTACCCTACCATGGAATACCTTGGCCTCACCTTGACCTTAACCACACCTGGACTCAGCATCTCTTTACCATTCATATCAAAGCCCATAGCAGACTCCGCCTCCTGGAACTCTTCTCCAGCTGTACTTGGGGCTTGCTTTCTTCCAACATTCCTCGTACATAAAAAAATCCTTGATCTGTCCCATCTTTTGTTATGCCAATGTCACCTGGATCTCTGCCTCTCCTAATTTCTGTAAAGCTCTCCAAATTCTTGAATGCCATGGGCTCTCCCATCCCCCATGACAATCCTCTATGACGTCATCCCCTTCCCAAATCTCAATTTCCTTGAACACATCTGTATCCTATACACCAACAGCTGCCTCGATCCCCCCCCCCCCCACCCTGGTGCCTCCTTTCCTATCCACTCGCCACCTCTTTCTGCTCCTTTACCGATGTGTGTCACCCTCTCTTGAATTCTACACCCTCCACATCCTATCCCAAAGGGATTTACAACTTCTCCCATCTCAGATGATGTGCTTACCCCAATATTTATGCTTCCTTCCAACTCTGACTCCTGTCCTCCGCTCCCCTCCCCTCTGCTCCTCTCTTCCCTTTGACTCACTCTCCCTCCCTCCCCATCGGCTGGTTTCTCCCTCCTAACACCCCCCCCCCCCCCCACATCTTTCTCACTTTTCCTTTCCCAGTCCTTGCGCTCTATCCTAGGCTGCTCCCTCCCCACCCTCTGTCTCCTGGCTTTTGGTGTGTTGGTGTGCTACCGGCTCTCCCCTTGTGATCCTTCCTGCCTCCTCCCTTCATCCACTGACTATCCTATCTTTCCTCTTTCCCTCCTCTCTAACCTCCCATCCTTTGGCAGGTCCTTCCGATTTTAATGCAAGTTACCCCGTCGCGTTTCTATGCTCGCCGTGTGCAGTGTGTGGTCAGTATCGTCGTCCCGTGTGGCACTTATTGCTGTGATCAGCGTTTTTAATTGTACTCTTCATGCTGCTAGTGTTTATGTGCTCATCTTCATCGAGTGTCCTTTTGATTATATGTGGATATTTTGTTTCCCCCTTTTCATGTGGAAACTTTATCTTTTATCCCTGTGGTTCATGTATGTACTGTTATTTCCATGTTGTTGTATGTAGTCTCTTGGCTGAAGAGCGGCGAATTGTGCTGTTGCCAGCCACTTCTGCCCACATCAGCAGGGGTATGAAATAAGAATAAAGGAAAAAAAAGAAATGTAAAACATAATTACTTCTGATTGTTTTGTTGAGATGAATTTTTTTCTGTGCACAAGCGCAAGTTTCGTATATCATGTAACAAATGAGGAAGAATGGTTGCAAATATTAACAATACGATCTCGTGTAACTTTTTGCCACTTTGGTTATTAAAACGCTAATCTTAGGCCTTGACAAGTACTAATAGTTGCTTTTAAAGGCGAAAACATATCACTTTGTTTGCAATGACATTTTCACCTGGCCAGAAATACCAGTTAGCAGATAATTAGATATACTGTACTTGGAAGTGCCTCTAGTTGTTATTTGCTACTAATTTACGTTGATAAATGGTAATTAGCCTTCAGACAGTGATGCAAATTGGGAATTCGTTAACTGCGATGAATCACTACTGAAAACCGCAATTACCGAGTAGTAGACCTCACAGAAGAGAGAGAGATGGGAAAGCCGCAGATCAGCTACACCACAGAGCTTCATACTGAACACCATGTTTGCTTTCTAATTGCCACCATAGATCTCGTATGATCTGTGGCCCCAAAAGATTAGAAAGAGGCGTTAGATCGGTTGTTGTATGGCTGTCTGACGTTAGCCATTTTTTTCCTTTATTGTAATTTATTCTCCTGCCCCATACGGGCAGGGGAGGGCTTGCAGCAGCACAGTCCACCGCTCTTCAGCTAAATGGCTTTAACAGAAATACAAGGGGAACTCTTACATAAAAGTGGGGGGAAAATGGGCACTTTAAAATACAGTAAATGGAGATGATGGGAGTTAAAATGTACACTAATACGGGGACATTGTGGGACAATTAAAAAATTTGACATAAAGTTAAAAGAACACAGCTCTCAATTCGTTGTGCGCTTGTATGTCAAAGTCGGCCACAGTATAAAAGCCACACGGAGCGACACACTTAAAAAACAAAACCACTGGAAATGATGGAACACTAAGGCAGGAGGGAATGCAGAAAATCTGAAGGGGAGCACAGGAGTGGGAGGGGGTGTAGGAGGGGGAGAGCCACTCAGGAGAAGGGAGGGTGAGAAGGAGTCCTGAGGCGGAGGCAGGAGGCAGGAGGGGTTAGAGTTGGTGTGAAAGGTAGACGTCAGGGAGACCCTCATCATGCAGGAGGGGTAGATCCTGGAAGCTGCAGTGGGTAAGGAGGTGGAGGGTGTGGAGATGGAGAGAGGGTGGGACACAACGGTAATGGTGCGGCAACGGGCTGGGGGTTGAGAGGAAGGGAGACATCAAGGGGTGAGGGGGACCGAGTTGGCGAACAATATACAGGTTGTGGATGTGTTCAAGGAAAAGGAGAAAGTGGGGAAAGAGGATGAGGCTGTAGAGGATGCTTGTGGAGGACGGGAGGCGGATGCGGAAGGTGGGGCAGAGTTCATGGCGTTCGAGGGTTTGGAGGGCTTTATAGAACCAGGGAGGGGCGTAAATCCAAGCAACGCTGGCATAACAGAGGATGGAGTGGATCAAGGATTTGTAGTTGTGAAGGATGGTGGGAGAACGCGGTCCCCATGTCTGGCTGGACAAGAGTTTCACGAGGCGGAGTCTGTTGTGGGCTTTGTGTTGGATTGTAAGGAGATGGGAAATGCAGTTGAGGTGGCGGGCGAGGGTGAGGCCAAGATATTTGAGGGTAGGAGTGAGGTGGATAGAATGGTCGTAAATGGTGAGATAGGAATCACAGAGATGGAAGGAGCGGGTGGTGCGGGCAATGATGATTGCCTGCGTCTTGTAGGGGTTGATACAGAGGAACCACTGGTTGCACCAAACGGTGAACTGATCAAGGTGATGTTAGCTCCAATTTTTTTATCGTTATTTTAATACCTTACAAAAGGCAGGCAGGCAGGCAGTGGCCGATCTACACTACTCTTCAGCCATCGAAAAACAGGCAGTATACATGGAGACAGAGAAAGACATATACATGAATTGTAAAAACAAGAGACATACATAAGAAATGGCCTGAAGGCGTTCGCGGAAGGCACTGGTTATACAAATAAGTCAAACAGTTTCACACGCGAATGAAGGAGCACAATGAAGAAGAACACTAACACACTGAAGAAGAGAACACTGCAGCACATTGGTGATGATCGTCGGCGGGGGGAAGCCACTGGGTGCAGGAGACGGGCAGTGGGAAGGAGGGGAGGAAGAAGCCAATGGGAGAAAGGAAGCGTGAGGGGAAGGGAGAGGGAAGGGCTGGGTGTGGAAGCCCAGGTGGGGGAGAAAGTGGGAGAACTGGGAGGAAGGAGGGGGTGGGGGGGCAGGATAGCTTCACAAACTGAGAGGTATAAAAACGATCCGCTACGCTATTTAAATGGGTACCTCTTTTTTTTGTTACGATGCATAAGCTCACAGATTTTTATTTTCTGTGTAGTAGCTGAGAAGTAAGGGTAGCGCCACACAGCGGTCTTACAGCGAAGTATTTGGCCGCCAGCCCAGCTAAACAGATGGCGTGGCTAGGTGGGTCCAGATTCCAGTGAGATATGCGCTGAATGGTGGATAGGCGAACGTTCTTCGTTCCAGTATTCACTTTCGTGGGAACGTATGCAACATCTGTGTGCAACAAACTTTGTTATTAACTTTAATTTCATTTATATTTACCTTTCATTGAATCTTTGACTCTGAAATTAGGGTACACTGTCATCCATCTGCATCTGATTTTAACGAGTCTCCGCTTCGGCACGAGCAGTGGAGAAAATTTTCGTCTACTTTTATTGTTGTTGGCACGAGCTGTGTGAGCCCTTCTTTTGTACAAAATCTATATACGTTCTTGCAATACTGAATAACTGCAGCCAGCATTTCCATGCACAATTAAATCTTAAAATATACATTCAGTTATGAACCAAACATACACAACTAACGGAAAAACTTACAATATCAGAATTAGATGTTTTATTGTGATGCAGTTTAATTTATTTTAAAGTAATGTACAACAACCACTTTCTCCGAAATACCCCTCCCCCACCAACCACCAATCCAGACTGCAGTAGCTCTGCGTGTACAGCTGCTGAGCAAGCTGTCGCTACGCCCGCATATTTCCTCGACCTAAAATACATGGCATTAGGAAATGAAGCCTCAACAGTGCAGTCAACCAATGAGAATTCAGCTGTCACCAACCTAATGATACCGTACGGCGCGAATCGACTGCAAATTAATTTTTGGCGGCTACAAAACAATTGTGCGATCGGAGGAAGAAAAGGTATATTCGTTACAAAACGGCTGGGAGTTGCAGAAAGTACAATTCGTGCCAGTTCGGCAAACCGGGAAACTTTGTTTGTGCCTCCTTTTATGCCCAAAAAACCATAATATTCAGAGATATTTAATGTTTTGTGTTTGCTTGTTGATAGTGTAATGGTGGAATTGATTACATCTCTGAATATGAAGTAAATGCCAGGTGAAAATTAACGTCTGGGGCAGTGTAGACATCGCGCGTTAGTGAAAAATATATGACAATTCATATCCCCACAAAACGGACATTCGCCATGAGCTTTAACACAGTATTTTCTGTATGTAGGTCCAACTTGATGTTGTTTGGTGGAAGACATTAAAACCTTGGATATAGAGTGTTTGCAGCGTAGGGTGTTTTTTTCCATAACTCCTGCAAAAACTTTTGAATCTGGCCCTCTGTAAATTTGATGAATTTCTAAAAGGCTATTGATAAAAAAATCATTCTTGGATACTTAAACTGTGCATCAGATATATATACAGGGTGAGTCACGTAACGTTACCGCTGGATATATTTCGTAAACCACATCAAATACTGACGAACCGATTCCACAGACCGAACGTGAGGAGAGGGGCTAGTGTAATTGTTTGATACAAACCATACAAAAATGCACGGAAGCATGTTTTTTTTAACACAAACCCACGTTTTTTAAAATGGAACCACGTTACTTTTGTTAGCACATGTGAACATATAAACAAATACGTAATCAGTGCCGTTTGTTGTATTGTAAAATGTTAATTACATTCGGAGATATTGTAACCTAAAGTTGACGCTTGAAACCTCCGGGCCCGCATCTCGTGGTCGTGCGGTAGCGTTCTCGCTTCCCACGCCCGGGTTCCCGGGTTCGATTCCCGGCGTGGTCAGGGATTTTCTCTGCCTCGTGATAGCTGGGTGTTGTGTGATGTCCTTAGGTTAGTTAGGTTTAAGTAGTTCTAAGTTCTAGGGGACTGATGACCATAGATGTTAAGTCCCATAGTGCTCAGAGCCATTTGAACCATTTGAACCATTTTTTGAAACCTCCGACGTTCAGTTGCGTGTTGTAACAAACATGGGCCACGGTCGGCGAGCAGCATCTGCAGGGACATGTTTACGATGACGACCGTGTTTACGAGTGTGGCTGTAGTGCACTGTTGTGGTTTGGTCTAGCTGTCGCAGTGTCCGCATGTAGCGCTTGCTGCTATTGTTATTCTGCATTCGTCTCCGCACGCAGACCAACTGTAGTACACCGTGTTACCAGACGTCTGTGATAGTGTAGTGTTGTAGGAACTGTGACCATGGTGTATTCGAACTCTGAAAAGGCGGAGATGATACTCATCTATGGCGAGTGTCGACGAAATGCAGCTGAAGCCTGCAGGGTGTATGCAGAACGGTACCCGGACAGAGAGCATCCAACGTGCCGCACATTGCAAAACATCTACCGCCAACTGTATGCAACAGGTATGGTCGTAGCACGCAAACGGGTCCGTAACAGGCCCGTCACAGGAAAAGCGGGTGCAGTTGGTGTGTTAGCTGCTGTTGCCATGAACCCACACGAGTACACGGGTATAGTTGAGTATATTCTGAAATTCACTAATAAAAACCACAAGTATCCCTACAATCTAACTAACAGAGCAGTTCAGAGTCTAATGCGCTGATGCAACTATAAATGTCCGAATTAAATGTTAAAAAGAATGCTCGCCATAATTTGATGAAAATATTTCATCAAACGCCACGCTAAATATTTGGTAGAATGTCTGTCCCGCGACGGCACGCGAAAATACGACAATACGCAAACTGAAGCTAGTTAATGAAAATCATTCCAGAATTAACACTTCACATAAAATGTCTTCATGGTTCCGCGTATCTCTAGTAACTTAATACGGCACCCGAGGCTGTCTGTAGCAGATACACTGATGCGACGCGACTCCCGACACAGATGGCGTGTCATTCAGCGTCTGGAGAGAACTGGGGCCTTATTAAGTTACTAGAGATACGCGGAACCATGAAGACATTTTATGTGAAGTGTTAATTCTGGAATGATTTTCATTAACTAGCTTCAGTTTGCGTATTGTCGTATTTTCACGTGCCGTCGCGGGACAGACATTCTACCAAATATTTAGCGTGGCGTTTGATGAAATATTTTCATCAAATTATGGCGAGCATTCTTTTTAACATTTAATTCGGACATTTATAGTTGCATCAGCGCATTAGACTCTGAACTGCTCTGTTAGTTAGATTGTAGGGATACTTGTGGTTTTTATTAGTGAATTTCAGAATATACTCAACTATTTTGGAAAACCGTTTTTGATTAGAAATCCCGGACAATCTCCTAATTCCTCAGAGCTATAAGCTGCAGCTATAAGAACATTCTTAGGTAAAGTGGGCACTAGGATATCTATTTACTGGCTCCAAGTTTTATTAAATCACTTTCTGGGGGTCACGGAGTAAATAGAGAGCCAGTGTTGAGAACGGCAAAAGACAGCAATAACAACATTCTAAAAGCTAGAAACTGATTCAACACGCAAGCATATATCCAGCAATCAGATTTTAGTTTACTTTTTCCAAACGCATCCGCCGCCCCACATATGGTGCATCGGCCGGGAAATGTTTCTACAGTCTACAAATATTTTTACAAATAAAGCATCCGCCGCCCCACAACACACTATTCCACTCCGTAATTGAAAACGGTAACCACGTGTATACGTGTACCTCATCCCTCATGGTAATGTACATGTGCGTCAGTGAAAAAGACCAATAAAAAGGTGTTAGCATGTGGACGTAATGTGCTGTTCCAGTCTCTTCTGTACCTAAGGTCCGTCACCGTTCGCTTTGGATCCCTACGTAATTCGGTGCTCTCCGATACACACGATCGAACAGCGGAGGAGTGGTACTCAAGCGTCAACTTTAGGTTACAATATCTCCGGATGTAATTAACATTTTACAATGCAACAAACGGCACTGATTACGTATTTGTTTATACGTTCAGATGTGTTAACAAAACTAACAGGGTTCCATTTAAAAAAACGTAGGTTTGTGTTAAAAAACATACTTCCATGCATTTCTTTATGGTTTGTATTAACCAATTTACACTAGCCCCTCTCCTCACGTTCGGTCTGTGGAATCGATTCGTCAGTATTTGATGTGGTTTACGAAATATATCCAGCGGTAATGTTAGGTGACTCACCCTGTATATACAACTGGGGATGAACTGTGTGTCGTTAACGCTAGGAATTACAGGGTATGTAGATACGCAATATCAGTTTCTTGTTATCGCTATTACAACCATGAAGATGGGAAAACACAGAAAAGCACACACAAAAGAGAAAAACGTTCCAAGTACGATTATTTAACAATCATTACTACAACACCCTTTCGCGTCAATTTGATAATTTCATTAAGTATCTGCAAATTTCACTAATCCCATCTTTGCACACGGTCTATTAAACTGTGCATTCATAGTAGCTTTTGTTGAATATCTGCCTCTTATTCCTCATAGCTGATGTGTTGAAAATTCAGATGTCTTTCGCTGAGCAGCTGATGTATGAAATCGTAATTTGTATCCATATGCTTTAATCCACGAAGTTCCCACTTCTGTAATAAACACATACATGGCACAGTGTTCAGTTTTCACAAATATTTTAAATTCTTCAAGAAGATCCTTCAGCCACAGGGTGTCTGTTGTAGCCATTGCCAAAGCAATATGTTATGCTTCAGCCTCCTTTTAGCCCAACCAACAGTATTTCCAAATACCTGGAATATGTATGCTGTTTTAGATATTCAATCTTCTTCTCTTGCCCAGTCAGAGACGACCACTTTAATTGTCCATTTTGTGACACAGATGGATGTCAAGCGTTCCTTTAATATACTTAATTTTGACTACTTCTTAGTATCAGTGATTTTCCAGCAATTACAATACAATCTACACGCAGTAGCAAATAAGTACCGTATTATGAGCATCAGTGTTTTTAACAGAGACACATCTATCAACTTCAGATTTTCAAATCCTGATTTCCTTCATTAAACTGTCAAATTGTAACGTTCTAAGTTCTTGGTGTCTGCTTCTGCCCATTTAAAACATTGTTCAGTTTGCATACAAGTCCTTCCTTACTGTTTACAATTTGAGGAACTTTGGTATATATTTCTTCAGTCAGTTCTCCATGCAGGAATGGTTTTTGTACAGTCATTTGTTCCATAAATAAATCATGTTCATTCACCAGACTAACAAAAGTTCTCACTATTGTGAGTCAAGTAACTGGAGCACATGTCTCCTCATTGTCTTGCGTTCTACCTGATCACAACCTTTAATACCTGAAGGTGCCTTACATTTTTCAGTATTTTCAGATGCATCTCTTTCTCCTTTGAACACCCACATACTGTTAATGACTCTTATTTGCTGGAAATGGTGCAGTTCCATTAGATGACAGAGTCCAGGTCTTCCTTTATTGTTTTTGCCCATTCTTCTTTATCATAGTGACACTTCACATTTTCAGAATTCATATGTACGTAATTCACAAATGCTTCTGCATTCAAGGGTAACACCACATGGTCTTCAAATTATCTAGGTTTTCTTGTCATTCTATTGCTTTTCTGCAGCGGTTCCTGCTTCCTTCACTTCTTCTGAAGTGAAAGGCTCTGAGTTATCTTCAACAGTTTGTTCAGTTTCCTCAAGGTTAGATTCATTCCGATGCTGTTGTCGTCTGCTATATTCTGTGTTATGTTGTTCATTTGAAAAATCTCTTTAAAGATCCAGTCACCACTACTATCACCCTCAAATAGAAACTCATCTTCTTCAACAATTACATCATTGCAAATACAAACTTGTATTGTCTGGGACACTATAATCTGAAACCAACTGGACAATATCTCATATTCTAATGACCTGGTGCGAAAGTTACGAGCCCCTAGTTCCTTTGGAATGTGCAAGTATGAATCATACCCAGACACACGCAGTTTCTTGAAATTTGGCTTCCCTCCATACCATTGCATTGCTGGAATTTCTCCATGTAAATCTGAAGTTGGAATGCAGGTAAAGATAGAAACAACTGCCAGTACCGCTTCTGACCAAAGTTGCTTTCCAAGTTTGCATCCAATGAAACTTTTCAACGGAAGTATGATGCGTCATTCTGCCACTCCAATTTTCTGAGGTGTGTACCTTAAGGTTAACTAGAGCTCGACCCCCATTTGCTCTAAGAATTTCGTCATTTCGTTTGAAATGTTTTAACAAACATTGTCACATCTAAATCTGCTGATTTTCTTGTTAAAATGACCAGTAGCTATCCCACAATATACTTCAAAATAATGAAACGCTTCAGGCTTTGACTGATGAGTGTATGCTATTGTAAAGTGAGTACAGCCAACAGTCAAAGTCACTATTTATTTCTTTCCATCAACAGAAACCACCATTACAGGACCAAGCACATTAGTACGTACCCGTCCAAATGGTTGTCTGGCTCGAACACGAGACTGAATAGGTAGTAATTATGTCTTTTTACCACCCTTGGAGGTCAAACATTTATTTCTGGGTTTATAAAACTCTACGATAATGCTCGGTCCATTCCCAATGGTTCAAGTGCCCTTATCACTTATGCCACAGCTCTACACCACTGACGGAAAAACAACCACAGCAAATAGAACTCTTAGTATGTTTGAACGAAGTGGGATACATGCCTGAATCTCTTCTTCGAGCTAGAACTTTATTACCCTTTCGAATTGAATACACTGAATTTTCTAAAACAATGGAGTGTCCAGTCATCTTTAGTTTACGAACTGACAAATTATTTAGTAAACATAACACTGTAAGAACATCTTTTATTTTTATTTGAAATTTCTTTCCAGAAACAATGCTTTCTGTATCAACTACTACAACATTTCTGGCAAACAAAATGGCATCTGTTTTGGCAACCTTTATTCTATTGGATTTTCCAGTTTTCACATGCATCTTAAGAACAGATTCATTAATTAAATGTTCTGTTGCCAAAGTTCAGAAACGACTCTACTTTGCCATGTGCAAAACGTCCAGTAACAGCTGAGAAAGAAAAATTATTTTCACTTCCACCTATCTCTTGCACGTTTTTCACTACATTTGCAGAATTGTTACTTTTATGCTTTTGCAACAATTTAACTGAGCATTGTGCACTAACATGACCTGGTTTCCCAAATATGTAACAAATATATTTAGACTGATCTTTGGTTGAATCATACATACCTTGAGACTTGGCTGTCACTTGATACTTCCTTTGATGTTGCTGAGAGACAAAATATGTCGAGTAGTATGACTAGTAGGACAGTAATCACTGTTTCACTGTTAATACCACTCTGATTCAAACGATCTTTATCTTTGCTTTGACATGGTATCTTCTACAGAACAGCCTGAAGCTTCTTAAGTTTGTGGCTTAATATTTCTTGTTGATTCCACTGTGCTCTGAGGCTTAATGTAAGGAAGGGAAAAGAAAAATTAATTTTACTGTACTGCGGGCAGATGCCTTGTTGATCAATGCGTCAGTGCTTCCTTTTGACAGCCCCTGACATTGTTCCTGCTTTCGGCATGCAAAACATATAGATTAATGTTGCAGTATAAGTGTGTATGTGTAAATCTCATGTAGAACCTTAATGCTACAAAAATATCCATAGCTGAAAAACTTGAAACATCAGATTTTTTAAAATTTGTACCTTTGCACCATGAATCCATTATCCACAGATGAGTAACTGCCTGTCTTTAAATTTTGGCGTGAGATTTTAGTAATGTGCAATTGGTTGCACATTTAAATAACATACTAAGAACTAACAACCATCACATGTGGGTGGAAGAATAAGCAAACAATGGCAACTCCAGGTTGTAATATCAACAGTGTAAGGTAAAGGACAGATTGCAGCTAACCATGAAGATGACATATTGAGTTGCATATATGCACAACAAAGATTGTTACACACTTAACTTTCGGCCAAAGCCATCTTCTGAAAAGGAAACACACACACACACACACACACACACACACACACACCACACACACACACACACACACACACACACACGACCGGCATCTTTGTTTGAAAGCTGAAAATGTAAACTCTTTTTGTTGTACCGGTCCACAGTTCAACGCGTTATCTTTGCTGTGAGTACCAATCTATCTCCCTCCTCACACTGTTGGTGAAAGTATAAGGACGTCTAACAGATAACCAAAACTCCTTGAAATAACCAGAGAAATCAATTTGGGACGTACGATGTACGTATTGATTAGTACATTGAGGCGAAATTGAGCATTATTGGGTTCTGGCAGCTGATGACCGACGTGAGTGCGTTTGCCGACGCACGACAGCGCCTGCAGCGCGTATCCTGGGCTTGTGACTGTATCAGTTGGACCCACGACGATTGGAAAACTGTGGTCTGGTCAGAAGAGTCCCGACCTCAGCTGGTAAGAGTAGATACTAGGGCTCGAGTGTGGCGCAAACCCCACGAAGCCACGTCCCAAGGTTGCCAACAAAGCACTGTAACAGCTGGTGGAGGCTCCATAATGATGCACGCTGTGTTTATGTGGAGTGGACTCTGTCCTCTGGTCCAAATGAACTGATCATTGACTGGAAATGGTTGTGTTTGGCTACTTGGAGATCATTTTCAGGATTCATGGACTATGTTACGAACAACGATGGAATTTTAATGGATGACAATGCGCTATTTCGCTGGGCTACAGTTGTTCAAAATTGGTTTGAAGAACATTCTAGACAATTCGACAAACTTTTTTGGCCACGCACATCAGTCAACATCAATCCCATCGAACGTTTATGGGACATTTTCGAGAGGTCATTTCGTGCACAAAATCCTGCACCAGCAACACTTTCAGAATTATGGACGGCTATAGTGGCAGCTTGGATCAGTATTTCTGCAGGGGACTTCGAACGACTTCTTGAGTCCATGCCACGTCGAGCTGCTGCTGTACACCGTGCAAAACGAGGTCAGACATGGTATTAGGAGGTATCACATGACTTGTCACCTCAGTGATTTCGAAGTCAAATTGTCCAGTAGAACCATCGATATCATCTTCCACATTAGTATCACTTTGAAAAGACCGGTACGTTTGTCTTTCTTGTTTCGGTATCAGTGACAAAAGAGAGAAAGTTTTTCTATATAATCGGTTTTTGTCCTTGCTTTAGTTGAATTAAGTGTTCAACCAGTTTCACGGGGTGGGAAGGAGGTCTTCCTTTTGTTTCATTTTTACGAATGCTTATTTCAACTGCACTGTCCTGGTCAAAGAAACATTTCATAAAAATTCTTAGAGGTTTGTCCTTTCTCATTTCAATTTCTCTAGTTTTCAGACAATTTTTATTGTGCTTTTCTGTGTCAACTTTGCAGTTTGTTGTTTGTTTTTCCAGCATTTGAGATACAACAAATTTTATCTTTTCGACTCTCGAGACAACCAACGCATTCTTTTTACAACTTACTTTCATGACATTCGTAATATCATTGACAGTGTACAGTTATTGTTGTAGCGTCAGTGCACGCTCTATCTCCAAACTCACTGTCACGAGGCAAAAACACAGTATAGCCTGCTAAACTTTCTTTCGTTTGATGTTTGCAGTATTTTCCGTTTTGCTTGAAACTCAGAAACCGTTGAGCAAATCAAAGCACACTGGGCATCATGAGATTCAACTGTACAAAAATTGTCAAATTCTTTCCTAGCATCATTCTCTCCTACTTTTTTCGAACATTTGAAGACTCAGAGGTAATGTCTGACCTCTTTAGCTTCTTTGAATACATTTCTTTTAGTAAAATACTACTCCTTTTCCCTGCATCTTTTTTTCCTAGTCTGTGTCTCGGTTTTCGTACTTGCGTTTAGGTCATTTTCTCGGCCTCTCTTTCAATAACTGATTTCTGTCTGCTTCAGAAATGTTATTTTGTAAATCAGTAGTACACACATTGTGCTGAGGGATCTCTTTGTGTACGTTTATTTGCCTATCATCATCATCCTCAACGTGATTACTGCCAGATATGCAGTACTCACGTTCATTAGAAGTTACAGCCCCTTCAGCGGTTTTCTTAGTCACTGCAACACTTAATGTTACATCACTGTCACGATTATTTTCACTTAGAAACGAATCTTTGGTTGTAATGTCCACACTTGAACGTGTATGCTCGCCGTAAATAACTGAAGAAAACTGGAATGCGTAAGGTTTTTGACAGTTTGCTTTGGTGTTTTTGTAGTAGTTGTGGGATGACTCTCTAAAACAAACTTATTTTGCCGTACCCTTAAGGCTCCAGATCCATTGGACAACCTTGTAGTACCTTCAATAATAAGTTGCGTTCTTGTTTTGTAAGCATCCGTTATCGCCCCAGGTCATCGTAACATTCAGCACGTTTCAACACAGAACCTAACAGGGCAGCAACTAGGATTTTTACGAAGGAGAGTAAGCTTAAATTTGCCGCCCCTTCTTTCACTCCCGCCCCCCCCCCCCCCCACACCAAAGTTAACCATCAACAGTCTTCGAACAGTAACATGTGATATACTCGTATATCGGAATAAATATCACTACCTGATAAATGGTTCAAACGGCTCTGAGCACTATGGGACTTAACATCTGAGGTCATCAGTCCCCTAGAACTTAAAACTACTTAAACCTAACTTACTAAGGACATCACACACATCCATGCCCGAGGCAGGATTCGAACCTGCGACCGTACCTGTCGCGCGGTTCCAGACTTCAGCGTCTAGAACCGCTCGGCCACTCGGGCCGGCTCCTGATGAATTATTGTCATTTTATTGACCGAATTAAGATCGAAGTAAAAAAAAAAGAAATATTTTAAAAATACAAAAAATGAAACGTTTAATGATAATCATTGTACAAATAATAAGTTTAAAATTTCACTGTCTGAGCTCTTTTGTAGCAGAACTGTTCATGATCTCATCATAGTTTGTGGAAGTAGTTCGTTTGTGTTCTGTGGAGATTATAATCAGATTTGTTAACCATTGATTAGCAATAGTGCTCTTTACACGATTTTTTATTTGTTTCAGCTTGCTGAAACAAAGTAAACTTGGATGGCAAGGAATATTTTTAGGGCTGAAGTAGGGCTATCCCTCTACCAATTTATTTTTATAAATCAAACTTAATGTGGATGATGCAGTGGCATCTTGCAGGCCTCACCTTATTGGCAGTGTACTGTGTTTGAAACTTTCAATTCCAGAAACAAATTTTTCCCTGTTAACATCTTCTGTGTAGCTATCTTTCAATTACGCTGCTTTGACCTAGAAGTCCTCCACCTCCATTTCTTGAATTTTGACACCTCTATTATTATTCCGTCAGTTATTTCTACAGGGACATCGTAAACAAATCTTTCTGTAAATGTTCAGATATTTCATATGCATCTCCACCTACATGAATTCTCTGCAGTTCATGTTCAAGTGCGTGGCTCTGGGTTCATCAAACGACTTTCACACTATTTCTCTACCGTTCCACACACTAACAATGCTCGGAGAAAACTAACACTTAAATCCTTCTGTAAGAACTCCGATTTCTGTTATTTTATTACGATTATCACTGCCTCCTTTGTAAGTGTGGCGTGCGTCGACAAAATATTTTCGTATTCGCAGGAGAATATTGGAAACTTAAATTTCTTGGAAAGATCTCGCCCCATCGAAAAACGTCTTTGTTTTAATGATTGCCACTCCAACTCGTATGTCCCATCTATGACATACTTTCCATTATTTCGCGATAGCACAAAACGAGCTGCCCTTCTTTGACAGTTTCCGACGTCCTCCGGCCATCCTATCTGATGCGGATCCCATAACGCAGAGCATTACTCTAGCAGAGGACAGACGATCTTAGAAAGGCAATTTCTTTAGTAGGCCTGTTGAATCTTCTCGTGTTCTGCCAGTAAAACGCAGTCTCTAGTTTGCCTTCCCCACAACATTATGTGAGTGATGGCTGCAATTTGAGTTATTCATAACTGTTATCCCAAAGTGTTTAGTTGAATTGACAGCCTTCATACTTCGGTGATCTAACGTGTAGCCAAGGTGGCATTGTCCCTCTTCCAAAGGATACCATCCTAAAAGTAATAGCACCACAGATGTCGTCTTAGCAACTCCCAACCTCCTTTGACACCTTAGAGCAGAAGTTCTCGGTCCAATTGGAAGTGACCAACTACCTTTCCCCCTCACTATCTCTTACACACTACCTCAGCCCCATGAATCCATCCCCATCTTTGTCCAGACGTTCTCCACGACTACTCCCATGCCGACTGAAATGTCTCCTGGGAATCCATTGATACTTAGCTTGGATATCACCCCCTCACCTTTCAGCAACCTGAAGATATCCCCCACACAATATCCTTTCTGCAACGTTAATTTTGCCCACATCCCTACCAAGGCAATATATCCTCATTGTCCTACTCTTCCCCACAAGCCCTAGTCGTTCTCCTGGAATCCCTCACTTACACTACAACTTCCTAAGGACTCATAACCAAGGTACTCACACGCCACTGGCAAATACAGAGACACATCAAAAATTTACTCAACTTTAAAAGAACGCTGGGACTGGTGTCAGACATGCAGCAGAATCAACGCTAAACTCCCAGTAACTCTTCCAAGTAATTCCACCTACTCAGTGGCAAGCATTCCATTCCTCACTACCTGTTCCTGCTCAACAACTATCTCTTACCTGATAACCAGAGCAAAGCTTTTTTTGGTTGTTTTGTCTGAAGGCGCAAAGACAACTAGTGTCATACGCGCCCATGTCGGAACCATAGAACATGGAGAAGGAAAAAAAGAGAGTTAAAAGCGACTACATGTTAAGACAGATAAAAACAGGGACTCTCAGAAAAGTTCATAAAATACGCCATACTGACAACAGAGGTACTGAAGTAAAGATAAAATTTCCTTATATTACTACGATGGATAAGAAGTAAAACGCGGTGGACAACCTGCGCGTCGTCAGTAAAACAGCCGAGAACTCTGATGGCAAACATAAATAGGAATGTAAGTGGTTAAAAGAAATGGCATTCTGCAGGAAATGGCGAACCGTCAAACGTTGAGGGCAACGAGCACAAAGTGGTGGGGGAACACCACTTAACAAATGACGATGGCTAAAAAGACAGTTTCCAATACACAAACTAGCTATTACGATCTCCTCATGTCGAGAGGAGCAAGCCGCTATGAGACGTTTAATTTCATGGAGAAGGGAGGACCAGTGGTGATGCCAAAGTGACCTCACGTGATGACAGACGGCAACACAGATATCATTCTAGGGAATGGAAGAAGTAGCAGGCTGAGGTACGAGGACTGCAGCCTTGACAGCAGCATCAGCAGCCTTGTTTCACGTCAGATGGACGTGACCAGGAACCCACATAAACATCACAGTGGCTCCATCAAGAGCGAGCAAGTGATAGCTTTCCTGGACCTGTTGCACTAACGGACGTATGATGTACAGCACGCAGAGGCTCTGAATGGCACTGAGAGAGTCAGAGTAGATGACACAATCGGAAAGCCTGTGTCTCCAGATGTACTGCATACAGGGCGAAGAGCTCTGCTGTAAATACTGAGCAGTGTTCCAGAAGTCATACTGAAAAACACCGGTGCCGATGACAAAGGCTCACCCAACACCATGGTCAGTCTGTCAGTCATCAGTGTCCACAAAAATACTATCACCAAGTTCCGTGGAAAGATCTGGAAACTTACGGTGATAGGGCAAGGCTGGAATAGTGTCCTTAGGAAGCAAATGAAGGCCAAGGTGAACACAGGCTGCCACACGAAGCCGAAGTGGTAAGGGGTTCACACCCATCAGGAAAGTGACAGGTAGCATGAAAAACTGCTGGAGCAAGAGCCTAAAGCAAACTCCAGAAGGTAACAGAGAGGAGGGACATACCCCATACTGGCGATCATAGAAATCATCGAAGAAGGATGCATAGGGTAGATGGACAGGAATGGCAGACAAACGGCATGCGTATCTGCTGAGAGGAAGTCACAGCATATGAGAGTGGTAAATCGGGAGCTACTGCATACAGATTCTCAACTGAATGGGCAAGGGACCGGTACAAACGGAGGAGAGTGGTCCTATCTGCTGCCCAGGAACTACCGCTGAGGACATGTAGGACATTGAGGGACTGTGTAAGACGTGTGGGAAGACCAAGAATGTTTCCTATCGAGCATGAACCCCAGGAATTTCATAGTTTCAATGAGTGGAAGAGCAACAAGTTGGTTGGTTGGTATAAAAGGGGGGGGGGGGGGGAGGGGAATGACCAAACTGCAAGGTGATCAGTGCCTTGTTCCTGACAAAATAATTACACAGGGGAAAGAAGAAAAGAAAGGAGATGCACAGCACAATAGCAGGAGAAAGGAAGAACCAGAAGAACGACAGGAGGACAACCAACACTACTATGGGCAAAACAGGAAAAGAAAACCACAGGGAGAAGCAAGAAACAGGTAGAAGGGGTAAAAACAAGAGAGCAGATGACCGTGGCTGGTCGACCACGAGAATAAAAAGGAAAAGCCAGCCACTCTGCGACACATTAATGCATTTAGCATGGATGTTTTAGAGTCCAAAACACAAGGGGACAAAGGACATGCGCTAAAACTTATATAGAATGATGAAACCCACCATCACGTATAAAACGTAAAACTAAATTAGCTGTTGAGGAATTGTCAGCTAAAATTAATGGAAACGAGTCTGGTAACTGAAGAGTCCTTCGCAGGACAGCCAATGGAGGGCAGCTCACCAAGATATGGACCACTGTCAGCCTGGCGCTGCACCGACACTGAGGTGGGTCATTACGGCGCAGGAGGTAGCCATGTGCCACCCAAGCGTGACCAATGCAGAGCCGACAGAGAACCACAGAGTCCCTGCGAGAGGCCCACGTGGAAGTCTTCCACACATTCGTAGTCTCTTTAATGGCACGCAGTTTGTTGTGTGTGCTGAGGTTATGGCATTCCGTCTCCCAAAGCCGCAAAACCTTGTGGCGTAGTACTGAACACAGGTCAGTTGCAGTGAAGTCTATCTCCATAAGCGGTTTCCGCTGTCGGCAAGTTCTCTGCCCGAGATTCCGACGTGACCTGGGGTCCAGACAAGCAACACTGAACGACTGAACCGTTCCAGGGCATACATGGACTCCTGGGTGGTCACTACTAAAGGATGAAGAGGGTAGCACTCGTAGGCTGCTCAAGAAATCAGTACACAATAGAAACGACTAGCCAGGGCATGAACGGATGTTCTCAAGAGCATGAGATATAGCCAGCAGCTCAGCAGTGAATACACTGCAGCCATTGGGCAATGAATGATGCTCAATATGTCCTCCATGGACATACGCGAAGCCGACGTGATCATCAGCCATCGATCCATCAGTGTAAACCACTTCACGACTGCGGTGCATGTCAAGAATCGAGAGGAAGTGGCAGTTGAGAGCTGAGGGGTTAACTGAGTCCTTAGGACCATGTGAAAGGTCCAGGAGAATCCGCGGCCTAGGTGTACACTATGGAGGTGCACATGAATGGACATCAAGTATACGTGGTAAAGGCAAGAACTCCAGTTCGGAAAGAAGGGATAGAGCAACAGGTCCAAGACGTAAACAACGAAGAACAAGCCTATTGCGAAACCAGAAATTCATACAAACGGTTTTGTTTGTGAAAAAGTGAAAGCCAATGTCGATGCTCCACAGTAAAGACGATCAAGACATCGCTCCAGACGCCATGAAGGAGACAAGCCTGTGGTGAACTGTGATTGATTGGAAAATTGTGAACAAAAAGGGAGCCAGGTATGCCCAGTGGGAGTCAGACTATAATAGGTTAATGGTGATAGCAAATAGGATGACGATCAGAACGGAATCCTGAGGCACACCATTTACCTGGACAAAGGTGTCTAACAAGGCAGAACCCACAAGGACCTCGCAAACTCGGTCTTTTAGAAATTGCTGAAGGTAATGGGCCATCCGGCCTCGGAAACCCCCTTCTATAAAATATGGAGGATAACATTGCTCCAGCAGGTGTTACAGGCTTTCTACAAATCGAAGGAGGAGGCCACAGCCTGGTATTTTCGCAGAAAAGAATTGATGACATGGGTTGACAAAATGACAAGATGGTCAACTGCAGAACGCATCTCTCGAAATCCACGCTGTGCAGTGGTTAGTAAATTGCAAGACTCGAGCCACCATCCCAGTCAGGCATGAATCATACATTCCATCACCTTGCATAGACAGCTGGTGACAGAAATGGGGTGGTAGCTAGAAGGAACGAACTTGTCCTTACTGGGCTAAGGTATGGGTATGACAGTGCCCTCTTCACAGATGAAAGAGAAAGTGCTTACCCACATGAGAAAGGTTCTGCAACATTTGAATGTGAACATCGTCCGTCCCTGGGGCGGAGGATTGGAAGGGTGTGAGTATGATCTAGCTCCCTCATAGTAAAAGCAGCATTATAGCATTTATGACTCAGAAGAGAATGTTATCGCCTGAGCCCACTCCAATCGTTTCTGATGGAGGAAGGCAGGGTGATAGTGGGTGGAGCTCTAAATCTCCGCAAGATATCGGCCCAAGGTCTTTGAAAGAGTGACAGAGTCCACCATGAAATTATCTGCTATGATGGAAGGCAGAAAACTGGGGAATGGACCTTGGTCCCAGAGAATCATCGGAGGTTGGCACGAACGATGAAAGAGGTAGTGGAACTGTGAAAATAACTAGTAAATGAAATCCATCTATCTTTTCTGCTATCCCAAAGAATACTATGTCACTGCGCAAAGTCTTGTTCATAACGAATGCAGTTTGCCATCGTAGAATAACGGTTACGAACGCAGAGAGCACGTCTCCACACACGAATTGCGTCGCGGCAAGCCTGAGTCCACTGAGGGACCGGGACACGGCGCGGTAAGATGAAGTGCGAGGAATGGAATGTTCTGTGGAGGTAAGGATAACGATCGTAAGGCATTCTACCTGGTCGTTACAACTGGGGAAATGTTCGTCGTAGGTCGCCAGGGAAGAGTAAAGCATCCAGTTGGCCTTAGAGAACAACCATTTTGGTGAGCACTTAGTTGGGGTAAGAGTCAGCAGACAGAGAGCACAAGGTAAATGGTCACTTGAGTACATGTCAGAGAGAATGGATCATTTTAGATGATGGGTAAGGTGGGCAGTACAGAAAGAGGTGTCCCGATGCGAAAAAGCGTTTGTGTGGAGGCTGAAAGTAATGTGGGTGCTCCCATGTTAACACAAATCAAGTTACTGTACGTTGTTTGGGAAGGTCAGCCTATATGACACCTCTCAGACAGGTTCTGGGAGAACCCCAAAGGCGATGGTGTGCATTTAAGTCACCATGCAGCACAAAGGGGTGAGGGAAATATGCCGTAAGCTGGAGGAAGTATGCCCTGGTGACACCGAATGACAGAGGGATGTAAACAGTACAATGAGGAAGGTGAAGTGAGGAAGGAAAATGCATACTGCCGGGTAGTTAGGGAGATGGGCCGACTATGAACGTCATCCTGGATGAGCAGCATGACTCCCCTATGAGATGGAATTCCAGCCGTGGGGGAGGGGGGGAAGGAGGAGGTCAAAGCGGACCCAAATGAAATGCAGGAGGTGAAAGTGGTCGTGAGAATGCAATTTTGTTTCCTGGATGCAGAGAACAACTGGACGCTGTGATTCCAAGAGCAGCCGTAATTCGTATTTGTTGGATCAAAGGTTGTGAATGTTCCATTGGAGGAGAGTCATGACGAGGAAATCGGAGGAGGGGAAAAAATGAAGTGGTGTCCCCTCAGCAGGTACTGAGTGCCTTCTAAGACTCACTGCTACAGGGAACAGAGGCTGGAGGATCCTGCCCCCATGGGGCCTACAGAGGCGTCGACATTCTCCCTCTGTCGGTCTGTAGAGTACAGGGCTGGAAAATTGTTCCGACTGCAATCCATCAACAGGGACGTCGACTGGGTGTGGGTATCATGTGGTGACACCATTTAAGTGCATCTCTGAGTAGGTGAAGAAGAAAAACGTTCTCCTTTGTTTGATTTCTTGGAGCCTTTGCGGGTGGCACATGATGATTCAAATGTATGTTGGCTGGAGGGACGTAATAACTTTTTGAGGGAGGATTACTTCTGTTTTTTCTTGCCTGCCGACTTCGCCCCATAGGCGAAAGTTTGGTGGCTGCCGGGCGATTTTAGATAGGTGGTGCTGAATTTGAGATTGCATGTTTGCGTCGCAATGTCCTTTGTAGAGCGAGATGTATCAAGAACAGTACGGTGCAGGATGGTAAAACGCAGAGTTTCCGACTAGCCAGCAACTTGCAAGCGACTGGGTAAGGGACTTTTTCCTTCATCCATATCTCCTGGACCGCCCACTCTTCAAGATACGTGGGACAATCTTGTGAGGAGGCTGCATGTTCGCCATTTCAATTGATACAGCAGGGAGTAAGAGATGGACGATCGCCTTCACGAGGATCCCTACAACAGGTTACACCTTTGGCCAGGTGTCGACAGGAGATTCGAGTGTAGTTTTAACGATGACACTGGTAGCAGTGCCAGGTTTGAAATGTACAGTCAGACTGTGATAACTTCATAACCTGCTTTGACCTCTGATGGAAACACCAGTCTATCAAAAGTCAGAAAAAGAATGCGTGTGGGCACTAAGGATGCATCAACATGATGTAAAGAATTCAGTGTTCGGTGGGCCTAGACATGAACTGGGTAAGCATAGAGCAGCGAAACTGCAAGTAGTTGTTGTGCTTGAGAATCAGAAGTAGTCTCCAAAAGCCAAGTACCATTTCATAAACGAGAGCAGGATTTCATAGTGCCAGCAACTGCATCAACACCTTTCTGAATAATAGACAAATTCACCGTAGCAATGAACTGACTGTCTTCAGTACACGAAACCACGAGGAGCCATGTTACAGCCGGAAGGGGTTTTCAATCGTTAGCTTCATTCCGTTTACGTTTAGTAGCCATCGCGTAACAGCTCAGTCAATCACCCCTCCCTTGGCCTGGCCTGTACCAGGAGTGAGTGTGAACCTTACCTGTCTACCCAGAGCTGGAAATTACGCGTAATCCAGTCACCTTTTACGCGTTGGATGCATGGGCCAGCTTTCAGAAGTGTACAGGGAGGAAGAATAAAAGGAGAAACCTCAAACGCTGAAGCGGAGGAAGGATGAGAGAAGGGGAACGAAGAAAGAAAAAAGGAACAAGAAACAGTGGAGAGACTGTTCTGATGTCATTCTACTGAAAATGCAGCACATATTCCCAAAAGCATCTCAGACATATTCCCTAAGGGATTGGGAAAAACAATAGCAAGATGGTAGACATGGAGCACGAAGGGAAAAGAGCCTGCAAAGGCTTGGGCCTCATGGCAGCCAAGCACGAACCCTCCCAAGAGCGGCGATTCCCCTGGGGGACAGAGCAAAGTGACCATTTCGCGTCCAACCTCTCTGACATCGTCTCAGTCCTAGATGACCCTCACTTGATTACTCCCTCTCCCTCCCATCCATGAATGTACAGATACCACTGTCCCACCATTGAAACACTGATTCCAGCACTTGGTCAATGTACCACAAACAATTAGACAACTCAGTTACAGCACTTGACAAAAACAAGTAGTTTACAGAAAAAGCAACACACCCCCTCGTTAGGACCACCTGTGAACACCTGAATGAGTGTCGTCTCTCCTTTCTAGTCATACTTGCAACCCTTTGTATCATTATCCTCTCCACAGTTTATTATCCTGAGCAGTGGGAAACCTCCAAAATTCTACTGTTTCTCAAACCGCACAAATCCCCTGGCGATATCTTCTTCTACACCTCAATCTACTTCATTCCAGTGTTCAGCAAGGTCTTTGAAACTATACTCTCCTAATGTATCCATTAACACCTGAACTGACACCACTTCCGACCCATTAAGCAATGTGGCTTCTGTTACACCTTTCCCTCTGATGAGCAGTTCCTACACTTCACCTACCTTCGAACCCACTGCCTCAATACCTGTAGATCCACTATGTTCATCTCCCTCAACTTAGAGAAAGCCTACACATAAGTATGGCAGTCCAGTCTCCTCTTCAAATTCCATCCCTGTGCACTTCGAATTATTTATGTCTGCATTAACGCACCCATCCTCTAATCACCCATCCTTTGTCACCATTAACAACATCAATACCCGTATCTTCTTTCCCACTGCTGACACACCCCATGCTCTGACTTCTCCTGAATCTTCTCTATACTACTGATATGCCCAAATCACATTCACCAGTCCACCTCCTGCAGTATGGCGATGACACCACTTTCCTCGCCCTTTATCCTAAGCTTCAGAAATCATAACAATCCCTCCAAACCCACCTTAATCACCTTACCTCCTGATGTAATCACTGGTTCCTGAAGATCAGTCCTTCCAAAACTAAGGCAATAATTATAATATGCACTACCCACACCTTCTGTCTACATGACTTCTACTTCATTCACCATCTCTTACCGCCTCATACAGTTAACTAGCACTCTAAATTATCTTGGACCGACCATCAACTAGCAGTTAACATGCACACCTTATCTACTATGCATCCAACATAAACCCCACAATAAACTAAAAGTACTAAAGTTTTAACTGGACGAGCTTGGTGATTGTACCCCTCCATTGTCCTTCACACATACACAATTGTTTCATACGTATCTGCCCCCCGCCCCCCCCCCCCCCCCCCCCCCCCCCCGCCCCCAAGTTCTCTAAGTCCATCCAGATCCTTGAACACCATTCACTCCACCTCACTTTCTTCATCCAATAACCTTTCCCCAAATGGATCCTTTACGAACTCGTCAAATACCAACCTCTCCTTACTCACAGTGAACACCTCCAAACAACTACACCATCTGCAAACTTGAGTCCAGTAATCCTAGAGTTCCCATCTACACTGCAACCTTAGTACGCTGCCATACTTCTACCGATACGTCACACCAACCCTACTGCTACACTCCCTCCACAGACTCTCCCAACGAATCCTCAACTGTCTTCCCTCCTGGATCATCAACTCCATCCCCGCATTTACCCACCCTACCAACCTCAAACACAACCAGACCATTCCACCTTGTGTAGTCTCTCTCTACCTCCATTCGCCATATACCTCCACCCCCTTTTTTCCCCTCAAGTCCTTCTTTCTCTAGCCCCTTTTCCCTGTCTAATTTTACCCTTACTGATACGTCCTCTACTCCATCTCCTCTTGTATCCCAACAGTCACTCCTGCCTCATCGATACACCTGCACCAGACCTCAATTCACATACCACTTCCCTGCTTCTATCCTCCTCAAAGTTCAATCTTTTCTCCTTCAATAACTGACTACCTATCCAGAGCAGGTACTTCCAATTTTACTGCTAGTGAAGTGCTTCTTTTTAAAATAAGTGTTCTGCATCGTGTATTCCTAAAATATTTTTAAATGTACTCTTATTGTGTTTATTTTCTATCTTTTATTACACCTGTTAAGTAAAAGTGAAGGAAGTCATGCTTCTTTTATATTAAAACCTACATTTCATTTTTATCTTAAAAATATTTTTAAATTCAGTATGTCTGTACTGCTGGCCGCCACCCTCTACCATTCAGCCCATATCGAGAGAGAGGACGAAATAACAATAAAGAAATAAAACGGTGGGTAGGGGAGGGTGACTGCAGGTTCTCTTGTCAGTAAAACATTTTATCCATACATGTTCTTCAGATATCTTGAGGATACTGTTGTCTGCTTGCTCATTATATATAAAATGCCTTAAAATTCCCATTACAAACTTTTAGGACTTTAAGAGGGGGAGACTGAGTAGATAATATATGAATTGGAACCCATGTCCGGAAACGCGCCACTTCCGTGGTGCAACCATTGGAAAACATGTTGGTAACGCGACCACTTTTACAAGTAATTTATTAGATGTGATCCAGTACATCACTTGTTTATTTTGTTATTAATGATTTGAATTGTGAAACAACACTCGTTGAGCGCCTCTCTTCAATATTATTATGCAGTATGGCCCCTTCTAATTCGGGTGTGCAGCATCTCCTTGGAGTATAACAGTCACTCCTGCTGATGATGAAGGTTCCTTTTCTTGAAGTCGTTGCGTAATTGTGGCGTAAAGAATATGCAGTGGAATCGGACGTAACTATGTTCATGAAGGTGACGAACAGCTCTTCAATTACCGCGAGCTTCGCCAAACAGGAGGATCATGTCAGTGTATTCTGCAAATGCGTACTCAACCATGTTGCTCTAACACTCGCGGACAAGTGAGTGAGGCTCAAACCAGGTCAAAGAGGAAGACATCAAATTACATCAGCCGATCCTAAATAAGCACTCCTCACCACGACTACCATGTTGCGTCCCTACCTACAAAATACGCTTCCAAACGACATTAAGACGGAAATGGTACGTTTCCAAACATGGATTCCAACTCAAAATATTGGCTATTCAGTTCCCTCTGCGAGTCCTAGCATACTCCCAGAGTCAACATTTTCCCTCCATTTACGTAATTTTGTTGTTCGCCTTATAGATGCTGTTCCAACAAATAATTTTTCTGCGGTACTTTCTCTGAGCACATAAAGACAAATTTCAATCTTTGTTTTGCATAATATTCGCTGCTCCTACAGTAAACGCAACTGTATTTCAATTAACACTTCGGAAAAAAACAGGTCATTACACTCAACAGAGTAAAATTGGTCAAATTTACTCTCATTGCAGTGAAAGCTTTGTTGAAAGCAGCTAACAATAGTGATCTACTACTGCGTTGTGTAGTAACTGTGAATGGCTGTTTCAATTGATAATCGTGCCATTTGGAGTATGCTGCTTCAGACAAGATACACAATCTGTAAGTGCTACAGAACTTAACTGTGTGATGAATGTTACGTGCTTCATTATGGTTGTTGAGTTGCTCGCGAAGCGGATCTCCCACACTTCTCCAGCTTTACAAGACCCTAGCAATCAATTTTTATCTTTACTGTCATAGTCTCGAACTCTGCGCATTCAGAAACTCAAGACATATCACAGAAACAAGGCCTGGAAAAACAGGCAGGCCCCGTGTGGCAGCTAAGGGATTGGGACCACTCATTTACAAGTCATTATCGTGTATAGGGGTAAAGTTCAAACCAGAGTAGGAACTAACAGAGGAGCACCATGACGAAACCAAGCCACCACAAAGCTGGTAGCAGCTCACGATGGGAGTGCACTGTCACTGCCTTCGCAATGCTTCTGTGACGACAGACCACTCTTGTCACTGACGCGTTATGCAGCCTGTGGAGTATTGCAACCGAATTACAAAAGTTGTGGGTCACCGATGCATTCCAGACTATTCACCACGACAGACTAATCGATGTGCAGAAATCAGCAAGGAGAAGTATTATTTAAGGACGAACAAACCAGTTAATCATTGTTGGCGCTGGCCAGTGGTGTGACTGAGCCTGTGCTGCTCTGCATCATGCCGATTATGTGGATGGTTCTGTCTCAACCAGGACACGAACCGCTGCCTGACGCCTAATATTGTGGGTGCCAGGGGCAGAATCGTACTTGGCCGCCATTCTGGCAGAGCAATGAGAGGATTAATCAATCTCTACCATCGCTGGTGTACCAACAGAAGCCCACTACGCTCCAGCCTTGGAGCTTGCTGCAGCCTGACGTCTCCATAGCTGCCACTGTCAGCCACACTTAACCACAGCTGGGATACATGGGAACTTGGCGACGCAGCAACAACATCATGACGTCATAACCCCCAGTCACCAGCCGGATTCCGTCGGCACTGGGGAGACCTCTATTTGTTTACATAGATGCAATTTTCTTCTAGTCTCTTATCTATAGAAGAGGGTAGACCGAAAGTTTCACATAAATTGGCATGAATATAGCACGTAATATTTTAACACAATTTCAAATATGTTAGTAATAACTAAGCATTATGCTGTTTAAGGGGAAAAATCTAAGTTAATTTTCTACATCAAAAGGAAAATAATAATAAAAACTAAAAATATTTACTATTAAAACAGTCTTGATCACGATTTATTTATCAAGGTGACCGGTTTCGACCACTACTGTGGTGATCTTCAGACCTACAAGTTGTATACAAAGCTTTAATTAGAGGGCTACATACATTAAATAAAATACAGAAAGTTATAAAGCTATAAAACGATGAATTACCATTGAGTAGGAACCTCTTTCTGTTGGAGAATCACTACTGGAGATTTTTTTTTTCTTTATTGTAAGTTTTATCACCTTACACAAGGCGGGCTGTAAGCAGCTGAGTACGCCACTCTTCAGCCTTGAGATTTACAGTAAGTAATAAATAGAGGGGACACAGAGAATACAATCAAAAATGGCGGGCAAAACAATGTGGACACCAAGAAACAAAAAACACGGAGCCGTTCACGCCTGACGAGAAAACAACACTGACACTAGTCGACACGGCACACAAAACAGGGATGATGGCGATGGTACACGTGAACAGTGGCGGCGTTTCGGCGAACAAACACTAAACACAAACGAAGGCACACACACGAGACCCTAATGGCGATGACCTCCGGCGCGCGAATGTTCACTATGCGTGTGCGAGTCCGGGGACCTGCCAAGAGAGGAGGAGGAGGAGGAGGAGGAGGAGGAGGAAGGGGAGTGGGAGAGCGAGAGGGGAGAGCAGAGATGCCACAGGCAGGGGAGATAGGGGGGACGGGAGGAAGGGGGAAGGGAGGAAGGGGAGGGGAAGCCCGGGGGAAGAGGGGTGGAGGGACAGGACGGGGGAAAAGGAAAGAGAAGGGAAGGGAAGAGAAGGGAGGGAGGGTGCCTAAAGGAAAGGACACCGGAAGTGGGGAGTGGGGCAGGGTCAAAGTTGATAGGAGGGGTAGATGATGGAAGGGAAGAGGACATCATCAGGGAGGGGGAGCTGGCGGAAGCCACCTTGGGAGAGGGTAAGGAGGGTGGAGAGATGGAGACCGGGTGGGACGTGGGAATACAGGTGCGGCAGTGGGTGGGGGTGAGAGAAGATCGGGGACATGAGTGGGTGAGGAGGATCGAGTTTATGGGAGGTGTACAGGATCTGTATCCTTTCAAGGAAAAGGAGGAGGTGGGGGAAGGGGATGAGATAGTACAGGATCCGCGTAGGAGAGGCGAGACGGATGCGATAGGAGAGGCGGAGAGCATGGCGTTCAAGGATTTGGAGGGATTTATAAAAGGTGGGGGGGGGGGGCGGAGATCCAAGCCGGATGGACATAACAAATGATAGGGCGGATGAGGGATTTATAGGTGTGGAGGGATCCAGATCTCCACGTACGGCCAGAGAGGAGCTTGAGGAGACCGAGTCGGGAGCGTGCCTTGGCTTGGATTGTCCGGAGGTGGGGAGTCCAGGACAGGCGATGGTCGAGGGTGACACCAAGGTACTTAAGGGTGGGAGTGAGGGCGATAGGACGGCCATAGATGGTGATGTAGAAATCAAGGAGGCGGAAGGAAGGGGTGGTTTTGCCTACCATGATCGCCTGGGTTTTGGAGGGATTGACCTTGAGCAACCACTGGTTGCACCAAGCGGTGAACCGGTCAAGATGGGATTGGAGAAGGTGTTGGGAGCACTGTAGGGTGGGGGCAAGGGTAAGGAAGGCAGTGTCATCGGCGAACTGGAGAAGGTGGACGGGGGGTGACGGCGGCGGCATGTCCGCCGTATACAAAAGGTACAGAAGGGGGGAGAGGACGGAGCCTTGGGGCACACCGGCGGAGGGGAAAAAGGTGTAGGAATCTGTGTTATGGATGGTGACATAGGAAGGACGGCGGGAGAGAAAGGAGCCGATCAGACGGACGTAGTTAATGGGAAGGGCGAAGGTTTGGAGCTTGAAGAGGAGACCGGAATGCCATACGCGGTCATATGCACGTTCGAGGTCCAGGGAGAGGAAGATTGCGGAGCGACGGGAATTAAGCTGTTCGGAAAGGAGATGAGTGAGGTGAATGAGAAGGTCGTCGGAAGAGAAGGACGGCCGAAAGCCACACTGGGTAACGTGAAGGAGGCGGTGCTGGCGGAGATGCTGATGGATGCGTCGGTGAGGATAGATTCCAGGACCTTGCTGAAGACCGAGGTAAGGCCGATGGGACGGTAGGAGGAGACAGTGGACGGTGGTTTGCCAGGCTTAAGGAACATGAGGATACGGGAGGTTTTCCACAGGTCGGGGTAGTAACCGGTGGACAGGACTACATCGTAGAGCCTGGCCAGGGTGGAGAGGGAAGAGACAGGAGCTTCACGAAGGTGACGGTAGATGACACGATCATGACCAGGAGCGGTGTTGCGTTTTGTGCTGAGTGTAGCAACGAGATCCTGAGTAGTGATAGGAGCATTGAGTTATGTGTGTGCAATGTTGTCCAAGTACTGAAAACCAGGAGCGAGGGGAGGGACAGAGGTGTCAGTTCGATCGCGGATATCCGGGAAGAGGGAGTAATCGAACTGGGGATCATTGGGGATGGAAAATACATCGGAGAGATAAGAGGCAAAGTGATTGGCCTTATTAAGGGTGTCAGGGAAAGGGTGATCATCATGGAGAAGAGGATAGTAGGGGGAGGGTTTAGTTCCAGTAAGGCGACGTAAGGCTGACCAGAACTTGGACTAGGTAGGTTAGTAGTAAAACGGGTGCATGTCTGTCGCCAGTCCTGGCATTTCTTAGCCGCGAGCGAATTACGAATGTATCGCTGGAGTTGCCGGTGGCGTCGTAGTGTGTCCGGGTCACACGTGCGGAGGAAGGCACGGTAGAGACGATGAGATTCACGGAGGAGGAGGACGGCCTGTGGGGGTAAGGTAGGACGGTGGGGGTGGACGGCGACAGTAGGAACGTGGGCCTCCACGGCCTCAGACAAGGTCTGCTGGAGAAAGGAGGCGGCATGGGTGACATCGTCAGGGTGGTGGTAGGTGAAGGGGTGGGTATCGACCTGGGTGGAAAGGGTAACCCGGTAGGCATTCCAGTCGGCATGGGAATAGTCATGGACGTACTTAGGGGGAGGGTCAGTACGAGGGTCGGGGCGGGGGCGACGACCGTCTGAAATGGTGAGGAGGACAGGGAGATGGTCGCTACCAATAGGCTCCAGGACATCCACCGTTATGCAGCCAAGGAGGTTGGGGGAGGAGAGGATAACATCAGGAGTGGCGTTGGATTCGGGACGGGTGTGCTGGGGGATGGGGACGAGGTCGCCTTGGAGGGAGGAGAGGAACTGATGCCACCGCCGTAACTGGGTGGCGGAACGACTATGGATGTTGAGGTCGGCGGCGATCACGTAGGAGGAGAAAGTACGGTCGATGTGGGAGAGGAAGTCTAAGGGAATAGGGGCGTTAGGGCGGACATAGATGGTGGCGCAGGTAACGGTAAGGCCGGGGAAGAAGAGACTAAGGATCAAGTGTTCGTTGGGGTCGGGAAGAAGAGGTTGGAGCCAAACGGGGATCTTGCGGTGGTGACCAATGGCAACTCCACCACGCGCAATCGGGAGGGGATTATCGGAGCGGTGGAGGAGATAGGGTGAGGTGTGGATGGAGTGGTGAGGTTGAAGGAAGGTTTCATTGAGGAGGAAGGCATCCACGCGGTGGGTGGCAAGGTTGTGCAGGAAAAGGTTCTTGTTGGCGGGAAGGGAGCGGATATTGTTGAAAAGGATACATTGCTGTCGCGCCATGACAGGGATTTAGACGAGGGTGTCAAGATGGGAGAAGGTGAAATGGGCCTGGTTGTTGGAGTACGAGGCGTACATCTTGAGGTGGAATATGGAATGGGCAGCGAGGGAGATCTGCTGGAGGGTGTGGAGGCGCTGAAAGGGATTAACATTTTGAAGGACGATGGTGAGGAACCTGATGATGTCCTCAGCGGTGGGAGGGGGACGAAGGGAATTGCCAGGAGGGGTGGGGGCGTCCAGGGGACGGACAGGGATGGTGAGTTCAGGAGTGGTCGGAATGGGTCGGGCTTTGCACTTTTGGGAGTAGGTGGGATGGAGGAGATTGCAGGTATTGCAGGAGGGAGGGGATTCAAGGTTAGGGCACTGCCGGAGGAAGTGCGCTTGCCTACAATGCAGGCAGGTGGGGGCCTCGTGGCACTTAGCTGTTGGGTGTGCATTATAGCGCAGACACCTATGGCAGCGCAGGGATTGACGAGGGTAACGGGAGGGGTCGACCTTGTAGCGCTGGTGGAAGAGGAGGGCACCCTCCTTCAGGAGACGGTCAATGGAGGGGGCGTCCTTGGAGAAAACCCGCAGAAGGCGAGTGGGGCCGGCCGAGTTGAAAATGCGGCGGACCACCCGCACCTCCAGCATGGGATGCACCTTGAGCTCCGCCAACACCTCCTCCTCCGTGATCGACGGACTGAGCCGAGTGATCACGGCGGTGAGGGTTGGCGGGCAGGAGACGGAGTAGGAGCAGCGGCGAGGGAGGTGTTGGGGCCAAAACAGGTGATGGGGAGGTGGGAGAGGATGTCAGTATGGAGGGTGGGGCTGGGGGAGGAGATGAGAACAGAATCCCGTCTGGGAGTGAGGAGAGAGATGGGGGCACCAGGGGAGTGTTGGCGGAGGAGGAGGGACAGATTCCGGGCCTCGAGAAGGGCAGGATCGGGACGGGAGAGGAGGTATTTGTATAGAGAGGGGGGGGGAGGAGGAGGAGGAGGAGGAGGAGGAGGAGGAGGAGGAGGCGGCGGAGGGAACAGGGCCAGGTGGGAAGACATCCATGGCATCTTGGGGGGGGGGGGGAAGGAGGACGGGGTGGGGCCTTTTTGGGAGCAGAGGAGGTGGTGGTGCCACTAGGGCGCTTAATGGCGGCAGAAGGGAGGCGACGGCGACCGCGACCGCGACGGCGGGGGGCAGGAACGCCGCAGCTGCTGCTGCCGTTGCCGCTGCTGCCGCCGCTTCCGCTGCTGTTGGCTGGACCGCTACTGCTGTTGCTGTTGCTGCTGCTGCTGGAGGACTGGCTGGCTACTGCCGGCGGGACCGCTGCTGCTGGACTGCTACGGGGCTGCTGGCTGGCTGCTGGCTGGCTGGCTGGCTCGCACCTGGAACACCTAGCACTTCGATTAGTGTTGGAATGGCACAATCGAAGGGCGGTAACCTTGCGGCGTACCGCCGGAGATGGAGATACCAGTGCTTTTTTTTTTTTTTTTTTTTCTTTCTTTATTGTTATTTTCAAACCCGTACAAACAGGCAGGCTGTTAGCAGCATGGTACACCGCTCTTCAGCCGTAGAGGAGATAAAGAAAGAACAGAAAGAATACACAAATGTGACATAACGGTGGGTAATAAAACAGTAGACACATAAAGACAAACACGGAGCCGTTCACACTCGACGATAATTCACTACAAACTGTTGTCACGACGCACTAACACTGAAGATGGCGATGGCACAGGTGAACGATGGAGTATGACGAGAACACTGAACACTAAACATTATGGCACTCACGAGACACTGATGGCGATGATCTCCGGCGCGCGAATGTCCACTCAGCATGTACGAGTCCGGGGACCTGCCAAGAGAGGAGGTGGAGGAGGAGGAAAGGGAAATGGGAGAGGGGAGAGCAGAGATGCCATGGGCAAAGGAGAGAGGGGGAGGGAGGAAGGGGGAGGGAAGCCCGGAGGAGAGGGTAGGAGGGAGGGGGGGAGAGGAAAGAGAAGGGAAGGGAAAGGGGGGGAGGGAGGGTGCCTGAAGGAAAGGACACAGGAGGTGGGGGGGAGGATCAAAGTTGATAGGAGGGGTAGATGCAGGGGAGGAGGACATCATCAGGGAGGGGGAGCTGGCGGAAGCCACCTTGGGAGAGGGTAAGGAGGGTGGAGAGATGGAGACTGGGTGGGACGTGCGAATACAGGCGCGGCAGCGGGCGGGGGTGGGAGAGGATCGGGGACACGAGCGGGTGAGGAGGATCAAGTTTACGGGAGGTGTACAGGATCCGTATCCTTTCAAGGAAAAGGAGGAGGTGGGGGAAGGGGATGAGATCATACAGGATCCGTGTGGGGGAGGGGAGACGGATGCGATAGGCAAGGCGGAGAGCATGGCGTTCAAGGATTTGGAGGGATTTATAGAAGGTAGGGGGGGCCGAGATCCAGGCTGGATAGGCGTAACAAAGGATAGGGCGGATGAGGGATTTATAGGTTGTGAGGATTGTGGAGGGATCGAGACCCCACGTGCAGCCGGAAAGGAGCGTGAGGAGACGGAGTCGGGAACGTGCCTTGGCTTGGATCGTCTGGAGATGGGGAGTCCAGGAGAGGCGACGGTCGAGGGTGACGCCAAGGTACTTAAGGGTGGGAGTGAGGGCGATAGGACGGCCATAGACGGTGAGATAGAAATCAAGGAGGCGGAAGGAAGGGGTGGTTTTGCCTACAATGATCGCCTGGGTTTTGGAGGGATTGACCTTGAGCAACCACCGGTTGCACCAAGCGGTGAACCGGTCAACATGGGATTGGAGAAGGCGTTGGGAGCGTTGCTGGGTGGGGGCAAGGGCGAGGAAGGCGGTGTCATCGGCAAACTGGAGGAGGTGGGCGGGGGGCGACGGCGGCGCCATGTCCGCCGTGTACAAAAGGTACAGAAGGGGGGAGAGGACGGAGCCTTGGGGCACACCGGCGGAGGGGAAAAAGGTGTAGGAATCTGTGTTATGGATGGTGACATAGGAAGGACGGCAGGAGAGAAAGGAACCGATCAGACGGACGTAGTTAATGGGAAGGGCGAAGGTTTGCAGTTTGAAGAGGAGACCGGAATGCCAGACGCTGTCATAAGCGCGTTCGAGGTCAAGGGAGAGGAAGATTGCGGAGCGACGGGAATTAAGCTGTTCGGAAAGGAGATGAGTGAGGTGAAGGAGAAGATCGTCGGAAGAGAAGGATGGCCGAAAGCCACACTGGGTGACGGGAAGGAGGCGGTGCTGGCGGAGATGCTGGTGGATGCGGCGGGTGAGGATAGATTCCAGGACCTTGCTGAAGACCGAGGTAAGGCTGATGGGACGGTAGGAGGAGACGGCGGACGGCGGTTTGCCAGGTTTAAGGAACATGAGGATACGGGAGGTTTTCCACAGGTCAGGGTAGTAACCGGTGGACAGGACTACATTGTAGAGCCTGGCCAGGGTGGAGAGGAAAGAGACAGGAGCTTCACGAAGGTGACGGTAGGTGGCACAATCGTGACCAGGAGCGGTGTTGCGTTTTGTGCTGAGTGTAGCAACGAGATCCTGAGTAGTGATAGGAGCATTGAGTTATGTGTGTGCAATGTTGTCCAAGTACCGAAAACCAGGAGCGAGGGGAGGGACAGAGGTGTCAGTTCGATCGCGGATATCCGGGAAGAGGGAGTAATCGAACTGGGGATCGGCGGGGATGGAGAAAACATCGGAGAGGTAGGAGGCAAAGTGATTGGCCTTACTAAGGGTGTCAGGGAAGGGGGTGATCATCGTGGAGAAGAGGATAGTAGGGGGAGGGTTTAGTTCCGGTAAGGCGACGGAAGGCCGACCAGAACTTGGACGAGTTGATTGGTATGGTTGCATTTAAACGGGTGCATGTCTGTCGCCAGTCCCGGCGTTTCTTGGCCACGAGCAAAATACGAACGTGTCGCTGGAGTTGCCGGTGGCGTCGTAGTGTGTCCGGGTCACGCGTGCGGAGGAAGGCACGGTAGAGACGACGGGATTCACGGAGGAGGAGAACGGCCTGTGGGGGTAAGGTAGGACGGTGGGGGTGGATGACGACAGTAGGAACGTGGGCCTCCACGGCCTCAGACAAGGTCTGCTGGAGAAAGGAGGCGGCATGGGTGACATCGTCAGTGTGGTGGTAGGTGAGAGGGTGGCTATCGACCTGGGTGGAAAGGGTAACCCGGTAGGCATTCCAGTCGGCTCGGGAATAGTCGTGGACATACTTAGGGGGAGGATCAGTACGAGGGTCGGGGCGAGGGCGACGACCGTCTGAAATGGTGAGGAGGACAGGGAGATGGTCGCTACCAATAGGCTCCAGGACATCCACCGTTATGCGGCCAAGGAGGTTGGGGGAGGATAGGATAACATCAGGAGTGGAGTTGGATTCGGGACGGGTGTGCTGGGGGATGCGAATGAGGTCGCCTTGAAGGGAGGAGAGGAACTGATGCCACCGCCGTAACTGGGCGGCGGAACGACTATGGATGTTGAGGTCGGCGGCGATCACGTAGGAGGAGAAGGTACGGTCAATGTGGGAGAGGAAGTCGAAGGGAAGAGGAGCGTTGGGGCGAACATAGATGGTGGCGCAGGTAATGGTAAAGCCGGGGAAGAAGACACTAAGGATCAGGTGTTTGGTGGGGTCGGGAAGGAGAGGTTGGAGCCGAACGGGGATCTGGCGGTGGTGCCCAATGGCAACTCCGCCACGCGCAATCGGGAGGGGATTATCGGAGCGGTGGAGGATGTAGGGCGAAGTGTGGACTGTGTGGTGGGGTTGCAGGAAGGTTTCATTGAGGAGGAAGGCATCCACGCGGTGGGTGGCAAGGGTGTGCAGGAAGAGGTTTTTGTTGGCGGGAAGGGAGTGTCTGTTGTTGAAAAGGATACGTTGGTGTCGCGCCATGACAGGGATTTAAACGAGGGTGTCAAGACAGGAGAAGGTGAAATGGGCCTGGTTGTTGGAGTAGGTGGCGTACATTTTGAGGTGGAAAACGGATCGGGCGGCGAGGGAGATCTGTTGGAGGGTGTGTGGGCGCTGAAAAGGATGTACATTCTGCAGGACAATGGTGAGGAAGCGGATGATGTCCTCAGCGGTAGGGGGTGGGCGAAGGGAGTTGCCGGGAGGGGTGGGGGCGTCCAGAGGGCGGACAGGAATGGTGAGTTCAGGAGTGGTAGGAGGGGGTCGGGCCTTACACTTCTGGGAGCAGGTGGGATGAGCGAGGTTACAGGTATTACAGGAGGGGGGGGATTGGAGGTTAGGGCACTGCCTGAGGAAGTGCGCTTGCCGACAATGCGGGCAGGTGGGGGCCTCGCGGCACTCAGCTGTGGGGTGCGTATTATAGCGCAGACACCTCTGGCAGCGCAGGGATTGAGGAGGGGAACGGGAGGGGTCGACCTTGTACCACTGGTTAAAAAGGAGGGCACCCTCCTTCAGGAGACGGTCAATGGAGGGGGCGTGCTCAGAAAAAACCCGCATAAGGCGGGTGGGGCCGGCAGCGTTATGTATGCGGCGAACCGCACGCACCTCCAAATGGGGATGCGCCTTGAGCTCCGCCAACACCTCCTCCTCCGTGATCACTGGACTAAGCCGAGTGATCACGGCGGTGAGAGTTGGCAGGCGACGCGGAGGTTGGGGTTGGCGGGAGGGAGGTGGTGAAGGAGCAGGGGTGAGAGAGGCATGAGGGCCAAAGCGGGTGACAGGGATGCGGGAAAGGAGGTATGTGTGGAGGGTTGGGCTGGGGGAGGAGATGAGGACCGAATCACGGCGAGGAGTGAGGAGGGAGATGGGGGCACCAGGACAATGCTGGCGAAGGAAGAGGGTGAGGTTCCGGGCTTCAAGGAGAGAGGGATCAGGACGGCAGAGGAGGTATCGGTAGGAAGAGGGGGTAGAGGAGGAGGATGAGGGGGCAGGGACAGGTGGGGAGACATCCATGGCATCATGGGTGGGGGAAGGAGGACGAGGCGAAGCCTTTTTGGAAGCAGAGGAAGCAGGGGTGCCACTGGGGCGCTTGACGGCGGTGGAGGTGGTGTGGGGGATGGGAACAACGGGAATGTGGCGGGGAGGGGCAGGTCCCGGGGCCGGAGTCGGCGCCGGAGATGGTGACGGTGACGGTGAAGGCGAAGGCGAAGGCGACGGCGACGATGACGATGACGATGACGGCGGCAGTGGCGGCGGTGATGGTGAAGGTGATGGGGAGAGCTGGGTGTGGACAGTGGCCTGACGGGCCACCACCCGAGCCGGAGCTGCAGTGACAGGCTGGGGGAGTGGGGGGAAAGGATCAGATCGAGAGGAGCGAGAGGAAGAAGCGGGAGAGGGGGCGACAAAGATAGAGGGTGAAGGGAGAGTGAGGAGAGGTGGGATGGAAGGAGGGGGGTGGGACTGGGCACACCAAGTTATAGTGGTGGAGGCGGCGGAAGGGGAAGTATAAACTATGGCGGTGGTGGTAGCGGTGGCAGCGGTGGTGGGGGCGGACATGACGGCAGAGAGAAACAAGAACGAACAGAACGAAGAGGAAAGGACAGAAACTGGGGACAGACAAAGACGAAGACGGATGAAGACGAAGACGACCGTAGACCAGGGTCAGGACGGCGGCGGGCACCGGATGGCGGCGGCTGGCGGCGGCTGGCGGTAGCGGCGGCGGCTGGCGGTAGCGGCGGCGGCTGGCGGTAGCGGCGGCGGCTGGCGGCGGGCACCGGCTGGCGGCGGGCACCGGCTGGCGGCGGCGACGAACAGACGGACGGACGGACGGACGGACGGACAGCAGGCAGCAGCGGCGGCGGTGGCGGCGGCGGCGGACAGCGAGCAGGCAGGCGGACAGACGGACGAACAGCGACAGCAGGAAGCGACGGGCAGGCAGACAGACAGACAGACAGACAGACAGACAAACAAACACAACCGCCGAAGACGCAGATTACAACCTGAGAGTAGCCCAGGCATTGCAACCAGATGTCGTCGACTGAGGGGATCCAACCCTCTGATGGATACCAGTGCACGTCTTATATATATAATGGAGGCTCCACCCACTTCTGACTGCATGATGTCATTACTAACCAATGAGTTGTAAGTCGAATTACAATTTAAAATTTCTTAATTGAAAGAACATCGTCAAGAATTAAAAATAAATACACTAAACGTAGCTTACTGAACAGCTATTACCAATTAAGAAGCGTTAAAAATATTTAAATATGTAGGAAAAATGAACTTCGGTTTGGCAGTACATGGGTTGCCCTCTCAAGGCCGGTTAGTGAACCATTCGGAACCACCGGGTGCCATGGTGAAGTTGGACGCCGTTGCAAAGATGAGGCAGCCGGCTTCTTTCCGCTGAAGTTGTTGTAAAGTTGATAGTCGAACTAGTGGTTGCCATGGTGAGGACCAACGCCAGTGCAAAGATGTGGCAGCAGGCTTATTTCCAACGAAGTTGTTGCGAAAGTGGAATGGCGAAGACTGTCGTGTCAGACGATGTATTATTGAGCAGCAACATGTCTTTATTGAAACGATTTTCAAAGAGTAAGCTGCAATAATCTGTAGCTGACATGTATACCACATGCTGCACAAATACGATATGAAGTAGTTGTCCATTGTCTATGAAGTTAGTATGTGAATTACATGTGACAATTTTTAAAGGCTTTGCTGTTCCTCAAGTTATATGCCAGTCTTATAAGCAAATAAAAATAAGAAAAAGGAAGGCATTTAAAATTATGAGACATAGTGTCAAAAATAAAAGGATGTGAATTAGCAATATGCAGTCTAAAAGCATATAAGCAAAAATTCTAAAACAAATAGTCATAAAATAATGTTTGGTGAAAAAATTACAATGTAAAGATAAAACATTTCCTAAAAGTCTTAATAATTTTTAAAAAATTTTAAAAAACAAAGGACAGAAGAGTAAACATTCTAAAGCAGATAATCGAAAAGCTTAAAGAAATGTTTGTCTTTGAACTGAAGTTGTTCGTTTAAAACTTATAATTGATTACTTTTTTGATGTGAAAAGATTTCAATTTCTTCTAAGGTATTTAGCAGTGGTCCTTTTGGCACAGTATGTAATATTTTCGAATTGTTAGAAATGCAACCCTCAGAATGATTGTATCCATCAAGATGTTGACCAAATATTGATTTGGTACGTACAGTACCAGTAGTATGTTCTTTGAAATGTGCTAAAAAGTTACGGCCAGTTTGGCCAATATACTGTTTCTTACAGTCATTACATATTATTTTGTAAACGCCTAACTTTAATATATTTGAGTCTCCAATTGCGTGTTTCAGTTTCATCTGTAGGGGGGGGGGTTATTAGTTTTAAATGCTATTCTCACGCTTGTGTTCCTAAATAATTTATTTATTTTATCTGAAATAGGTCCCTTGTATGTAATTTTTGTAAATCTCTTCTTGGAAATTATGGCTCTGTGCACTATGGGGACTTAACATCTGAGGTCATCAGTCCCCTGGACTTAGAACTACTTAAACCTAACTAACCTAAGGACATCACACACTCATCCATGCACGAGGCAGGATTCGAACCTGCGACGGTGGCGGCAGCGTGGCTCCGGACTGAAGTACCTAGAACCGCATGGCCACAACAGCCGGCACTTGGAATTTATAACAGCATCATTTGTTTCTTGTAATTTTTGGTATAACAGATAAACCTGATGGGAATTATAATTGTTAGCAACTGCTATCTGTTTTAATGTATCAATTTCCTTCTGCATTGCATCATGTTGGAGAGGTAATTTCAGTATCCTATGTATCATAGTTTTAAAAAATGCCATTTTGTATCTTGATGGGTGGCATGATGTAGCATTTATTATTACGTTGGTTGATGTGGGTTTTCTATAGATAGAAATATTATGGTTTCCATTGTTATTTGTAATTGTGAGGTCCAGGAAATTAATACTATTGTTACTTTCGTGTTCTACTGTAAATACAAGTTTTGGATGTAAATTATTTAAGTTGTTAGCGAAAGCATCAATTTCTTCCTTAGAGCCATTACATAATAGCAGTGCGTCGTCAACATATCTTTTGTAGTTTGTAATTTTATTTGTTATTTCTGGATTATTTTTGAAAAATTGAATTTCAACATAATTGACGAAGATATCTGCTATAGTGCTATCCAGGGAATCCCCCCTTGCAAGTTCATCTTCCTGTATTTATATTTTATTATTAAATGAAAAATAATGAAAACCTAGAGTAATTCTTAATAGTTCGATGAATTCTACTATTTTTTTCAGGGCTCATGATTTTGTGATACGTTAAGTTATCATTAATAATAGAGAGAGTCTCTTGAATAGGCATATTCTTGTAAAGATTGTGATGTCGAATGATGCGAACCTTACGTTTTTTTGGAATATCCACATCATAAATTAACTTAGTTAATTCAAAACTGTTTTTAATACTATAATTTTCTTCATAAATGTAGATAGATTTTAAGATTTGATTATGATTTTTGTTCAGGTTATAAGAGGGACTGTTGACATTATTAACAATTGGACGAATTAGTAAATTTGGTTTGTGTAATCTGATGTGTGATCTCAACTTAGGTAAAATGGGGTTCATAACTTTAAGTGTTATTTTATCCTTAGGTGAAATTAAATAGTCACTATCATCAATCAGCTTTTTAATTTTTGTTTGAAATCTTGAAGTCCGGTCTTTATTAACCTCAGTTATTCCATTAGCATTAAAAATTGTAAAGTCTTAGAAACATAATCATCTTCACTTACAATGACACGAGTATTTCCTTTATCTGCCTTGATTCCAATAGCTTTATTAGTTATTAAGTTCTGGTTGATTTGTTTTACAAGTTTTAATTCATTATTATGTTTATTTTTATCTTTTTCATTAGTAATGACATTTTTAGTTTTGCATGCAATGTCACATATTCCAGACCTACTAAATTGTGCACGATTTGCAGCAATCTGTACGTCAGCAATTACACATTTAATATTTACATTGCTCAATTGTGGAGCTAAATTATATTTTAGGCGTTTTTTTAAAAGTATTGTCTCAGCAGGAGTAAAAGTAATTTTGGTTAGATTGGTTACACTTGGATAAAAGTTACGTAAATTTGGTGAAACATCTTGTGAACACACATTTTGGTGACTAACAAGGGCTTCAATTTTCTCATTATGCTTATTAAGAATAGTTCCTCGCACTGCATTAATTTTGCCATCTGTAAAGTTAAGAAGCTGTGAAAATATTAATGGTGACAACTGACTGCTAATTTTTGAATGTAAGTTGTACATTTCAAGATTTAATGCATCTTTTTCTTTATATGCATCTTTAATTTCAGACCTAATCCACAGAATGCTACTCTTCTTTCGTAAAAATTTTTGTATATTTGATCTGGTATTAAACTAATTTTTACATAATTAGGAATCGCATTATTCATTACGCATTGTTTGTTAAAACATATTTTGGAATTAAGTTTCATAATTTTAGTGCATAACCCTCTAAACTTCTTGTAATCTCCCAATACCTGATTTGGCAATAAATGACTTACATTTGAATGCATTACAGGAAAGGCAGTGATCAATGTCTTACAAATATTTACTATTAAAAACAGTCTTGATCACGATTTATTTATCAAGGTGGTTCCAAATGGTTCAGTAAAAGGCCTTGAGAGGGCAACCATGTACTGCCAAACTGAAGTTCATTTTTCCTACATATCTAAATATTTTTAACGCTTCTTAATTGACAATAGCTGTTTAATAAGCCAAGTTTAGTGTGTATTTATTTTTAATTCTTGACAATGTTCTTTTAACTAAGAAATTTTAAATTGTAATTCGACTTATACACTCCTGGAAATGGAAAAAAGAACACATTGACACCGGTGTGTCAGACCCACCATACTTGCTCCGGACACTGCGAGAGGGCTGTACAAGCAATGATCACACGCACGGCACAGCGGACACACCAGGAACCGCGGCGTTGGCCGTCGAATGGCGCTAGCTGCGCAGCATTTGTGCACCGCCGCCGTCAGTGTCAGCCAGTTTGCCGTGGCATACGGAGCTCCATCGCAGTCTTTAACACTGGTAGCATGCCGCGACAGCGTGGACGTGAACCGTATGTGCAGTTGACGGACTTTGAGCGAGGGCGTATAGTGGGCATGCGGGAGGCCGGTTGGACGTACCGCCGAATTGCTCAACACGTGGGGCGTGAGGTCTCCACAGTACATCGATGTTGTCGCCAGTGGTCGGCGGAAGGTGCACGTGCCCGTCGACCTGGGACCGGACCGCAGCGACGCACGGATGCACGCCAAGACCGTAGGATCCTACGCAGTGCCGTAGGGGACCGCACCGCCACTTCCCAGCAAATTAGGGACACTGTTGCTCCTGGGGTATCGGCGAGGACCATTCGCAACCGTCTCCATGGAGCTGGGCTACGGTCCCGCACACCGTTAGGCCGTCTTCCGCTCACGCCCCAACATCGTGCAGCCCACCTCCAGAGGTGTCGCGACAGGCGTGAATGGAGGGACGAATGGAGACGTGTCGTCTTCAGCGATGAAAGTCGCTTCTGCCTTTGTGGCAATGATGGTCGTATGCGTGTTTGGCGCCGTGCAGGTGAGCGCCACAATCAGGACTGCATACGACCGAGGCACACAGGGCCAACACCCGGCATCATGGTGTGGGGAGCGATCTCCTACACTGGCCGTACACCACTGGTGATCGTCGAGGGGACACTGAATAGTGCACGGTACATCCAAACCGTCATCGAACCCATCGTTCTACCATTCCTAGACCGGCAAGGGAACTTGCTGTTCTAACAGGACAATGCACGTCCGCATGTATCCCGTGCCATCCAACGTGCTCTAGAAGGTGTAAGTCAACTACCCTGGCCAGCAAGGTCTCCGGATCTGTCCCCCATTGATCATGTTTGGGACTGGATGAAGCGTCGTCTCACGCGGTCTGCACGTCCTGCACGAACGCTGGTCCAACTGAGGCGCCAGGTGGAAATGGCATGGCAAGCCGTTACACAGGACTACATCCAGCATCTCTACGATCGTCTCCATGGGAGAATAGCAGCCTGCATTGCTGCGAAAGGTGGATATACACTGTACTAGTGCCGACATTGTGCATGCTCTGTTGCCTGTGTCTATGTGCCTGTGATTCTGTCAGTGTGATCATGTGATGTATCTGACCCCAGGAATGTGTCAATAAAGTTTCCCCTTCCTGGGACAATGAATTCACGGTGTTCTTATTTCAATTTCCAGGAGTGTAACTCATTGGTTAGTAATGACATCATGCAGTCAGAAGTGGGTGGAGAATCCATTATATATATTAAGACGTGCACTGGTTTCTCCAGTAGTGATTCTCCAACTGAAAGAGGTTCCTACTCAATGGTAATTCATCGTTTTATAGCTTCATAACTTTCTGTATTTTCTTTAATGTATGTAGCCCTCTAATTAAAGCTTTGTATACAACTTGTAGGTCTGAAGATGACCACAGTAGTGGTCGAAACCGGTCACGTTGATAAATAAATCTTGATCAAGACTGTTTTTAATAGTAAATATTTGGAAGACGTTTATCACTGCCTTTCCCGTAATGCATTCAAAACTAAAAAAGTCAGCATACTACCATTTGGCCATCTGGCGCATAGATATATGTTCATCCAGAATCCAGAAAGCACATACTACTTGGTCTGTTATGCTATGCAACTTGGTAGATCACAGAATGTCTAATTTGGGGTTCTGAATTACTCCACTACACTACATTATTGTACTTGGTATGACAACAACCAAGCAGGATTTTTGATTTGTCTGTATTGTTTGCTCCCAGTGCGCTGTGGTGTAACTCAAGACTCAGAGGGGCTGCACTGCTGTAAGAGCTAAGTTGTAGAGATTGAGAGATAGACGTCAGGGTCAGGACATCCTTCCTGGTCCTCCACAAGTCTCATGTCCTAAGACATCGTCAGTTACAGAGATATGAGGCAATTTCCAAATTAATTTCTCGATCACAAGCTTGGTCTTTTCTCCACTGACACCTCAGATATATGTATTACCATGTGTTCCAATTCTTCCTAATACACACATTAAAAAAGTTTTGCATCACCTTGGTTCAGAGAGTTCTAGAATCTGTACAGAAGATTGTAATAGAGATTAACATAAACATCATTTCGCCCTTTTTATTGCTCATGGAAACCACACATTGCATGTTGTACCACCATACAGCGGGACCTTCAAAGGCGGTGGTACAGATTGCTGTACACACTGGTACCTCTAATGTCCAGTAGCACGTCCTATTGCACTGATGCATGCCTGTAATCGTTGTGGCATACTATCCACAAGTCCATCAAGGCACTGTTGCTCCAGATAGTCCTACTCCTCAACGGCGATTCGGCGTAGATCCCTCAGAGTGGTTAGTGGGTCACCTCATCTATAAACAGCCCTTTTCAATCTATCCCAGGCATGACGATTCGCCACCAACATAAATATTCTGTAGACAACGGGAGGATAATCAAGGCGCCTACGTGGACGCGCATTTTTGCTTGCGGCTTCCGACAGAGGTCGCTGGGGCGGCCGATGGCAGCGCAGAGCAGCGGCGGCAGCCTCCGCGCGTGCGCCGAAGTTTTTGGTTCTTCATCCTGTAGGTGGCGTTGCTGTCCTTCCAGCTATCGGTTGGTATCGTCGCTATTGGCCATCGAATTTGACGCCTCCACACATGCGCACTTCCTGCCTAAGACTGGCATAAATAGGGGGCCCTGGTCCTGCTTTAGCAGTGTGTTCGTCGCACCTGAAGATGTTGGCCAGTTGCGCTGACGAAATATTGTGGAGTTTTCACTATGACATCCGACGTCTCGCCCGAGAACCATATATACAACATGTCCGTCGGGAAAGCCTCAAGCAACATATCCCAGGCATGTATTATAGGATTCATGTCTGGAGAATATGCTGGCCACTGCAGTCGACCGATGCCGTTATCCTGAAGGAAGTCATTCACAAGATGTGCACGATGGTGGCACGAATTTTCGTCCATAAAGACGAATGCCTCGCCAATATGCTGCCGATATGGTGGCGTTATCGGTCAGAGGATAGTGTTCACGTATCGTACAGCCGTTACGGCGCCTTCCATGACCACCAGCGGCGTACGTTGGCCACCCCCTCCCCCCCATAATGCCACCTCGTCCGCCCCAATAGCTGAGTGGTCAGCGTGACGGATTGGCGTCCTCCAGCACGGGTTCGATTCCTGCCTGGGTCGGAGATTTTCTCCGCTCAGGGGCTGGATATTGTGTTGTCTTCATCATCGTTTCATCCCCATCCGGCGCGCAGGTCGCCCAATGTGGGGTCGAATGTAATAAGACCTGCACCAAGGCGGCCAGACCTGCCTGTCAAGGGGCCTCCAGGCCAATGACGCCAAACGCTCATTTCCTTTTCCAATGACATCCCAAAACAGCAGGGTACCTCCACCTTGCTGCACTCACTGGACAGTGTGTCTAAGGCGTTCAGCCTGACCAGGTTGCCTCCAAACATGACGATTGTCTGGTTGAACGCATATGCAACACGCATCAGTGAAGAGGACGTGATGCCAATCCTGAGTGGTCCATTCGGCATGTTGTTAGGCCCATCTGTACCGCTCTGCACGGTATCGTGGTAACAAAGATGGACCTTGGCAATGAGTCGGGAGTGAAGCTGCGCATCATGTAGCCTATTCCGTACAGTTTGGGTCGTAACTCGACATCCTGTGGCTGCACAAAAAGGATTATTCAACATGGTGGCTTTGCTGTCAGGGCTCCTCCAAGTCGTAATCCGTATGTAGCTGTCATCCACTGCAGTAGTAGTGCTTGGGTGGCCTGAAGGAGGCATGTCATCTACAGTTCCTGTCTCTCTCTATCTCCTCCAAATCCGAACAAAATCGCTTTGGTTCACTCTGAGACTGCTGGACACTTCCCTTGGTGAGAGCCCTTCCTGATATGTAAATAGGAACGCCTATCTCAGACAATAAGTGTCTGCGGCACTTGTTAGCTCGGTTACTGCTGCTGCAATACCATGTTATCAAGATTTAAGTGAACTGGAACGTGGTGTTATAATCAGCACACAAGTGATGAGACACAGCATCTCTGAGGTAGCGATTAAGTGGGAATTTTCCCATACGACCATTTCATGAGTGTACCGTGAATATCAGGAATCCCCTAAAACATCTAATCTCCGACATCGCTGCGCCCAGAAAAAGATCCTGCAAGAAAGGGGCCGACGACGACTGAAGAAAATCGTTCAATGTGACAGAACTGCAACCCTTCCGCAAATTGCTGCAGATTTCAGTGCTGGGCCATCAGTAAATGTCAGCATGCGAAACATTCCACGAAGCATGGGATTTCGGAGGTGAAGGCTCAGTCATGCGCCCTTGATGACGGTACGAGACAAAGCTTTATGTCTCGCCTGGGGCCGTCAACACCAATATCGGACTGTTGATGACTGGAAACATGTTGCCTGGTCGGACGAATCTCATTTCCAATAGTATCGAGCAGATGGACGTGTACTGGTATGGAGGCAACCTCATGAATCCATGGACCCTGCATGCCAGAAAGGGACTGTTCAAGCTGGTGGAGGCTCTTTAATGGTGTGGTGCATGTGCAGTTGCAGTGATATAGTGATGTGATACGTCTAGATACGACTGTTCAAAATGGTTCAAATGGCTCTGAGCACTATGGGACTCAACTGCTGAAGTCATTAGTCCCCTAGAACTTAGAACTAGTTAAACCTAACTAACCTAAGGACATCACAAACATCCATGCCCGAGGCAGGATTCGAACCTGCGACCGTAGCGGTCTTGCGGTTCCAGACTGCAGCGCCTTTAACCGCACGGCCACTTCGGCCGGCTGATACGACTGTGACAGGTGACATGTATGTAAGCATCATGTCTGATCACCTGCATGCATTCATGTCCATTGTGCATTCCGACGGACTTGGGCAATTCCAGCAGGATAATGCGACACCCCATACATCCAGAACTGCTACAGAGTGGCTCCAGGAACACTCTTCTGAGTAAACACTTCTGGGTGCCTTGCAATTTGTTGTTCAGAAGAGATGCCCACCCCCTTGTACTCTCACAGATTTATGGACAGCCCTGCAGGATTCGTGGCGTCAATGGCCTCCTGCACTACTTCAGACATTAGTCGAGTGCATGGCACATCGTGTTGCGGCACTCCTGCGTGTTCGCGGGGGCCCTACACGGTATCGGCAGGTGTACCGATTTATCTGGCTCTTCAGCGTATTTCTCATGGACGCGGATCGCTGGGTGAAGGTCACCGTGCTCCCCACAGATTACAGAGTGGTGCGGAACGTGAAGGCGGCTCGGATGCATGGGGCGGGGCCGAAGGTACAGGGTTCGGGAGACCTTACCTCCCCTTCACTGGCGATTGTTTAAATAAAGACACATCCTAAATCGGAGTATGTAGAGCCCATACACCTTTGAGTCAATAGTAGGACTGAGCCAGTATCTTACGTCTGAGGTGGAATTCTACACTGTTATAAACGTAACCCAACAGATCTCAGCAAGAAAGTGACATCGTAGGTCTAGATCAGTATGCTAGAATTCCACAACGCTACATAAATATCCTGACAGCTCTGCGATGGATTGTAGTATCACAGAGCCACCTCATACGCCTCTGTCAACAGCTTGTTTCCAGGTGAGACATCCTGAATTCCGACGTCGTACTAATGCCACGCCGATTTTCCGAATCTCCGATTGTGACGTCATGGAGGCTGTGTTCTATGTCAACCAGAATGACAATGTACTGTTTAGAATTTCCCGCCAATTTGTACTTAGTACAACAGGTCTACTTCCACATGAAACACACTAGCACAATTGGGCTGTTCTTTTGCATTTTCCACTAGAATTTTGAATTTTCCACCAAAATGGGAATTTCCTGGCAAAAGGGGACTTACTCGCCATTTTATACATAGGGCAAATGGGCTGGCCTTTGTTAGATGGAGATGGAGGTGGAGGTGGGTAAACACTTGAGTCATCGGTGACATCATCAACGTCATTGGTGATCGACTTTTTGCTAGAACCAGCCCTTTTATCCTACTGAAACAAGTAGTATAAATTATAGCCATGCACTGGCAGACATTGCCTTGCTGAAATGTCAGGCATGATGGCTTGCCATGAAGGGCGACAAAAAGGGACGTAGAATATCAGCCATGTGCAGCTGTGCTTTACGGATGTCCTGCTATGAAATGAAATGGCACCCCAGACCATCACTTCTGGCTGTTGGACCATATGATGGGAAGGTGTCTGGTTGATATTCCACTGATGTCTAGAGACGCTCCATATGTGTCTTTGGTTGTGACTGCGCCTCAGTTCGAAGTGAAAGGTATTATTGAAGATAATTCTATTCCATTAAATGAGATTTGAGGACAGAGGCGTGTCTGGAGACGCCCTGGGTAGCGGTGGGTTACCAATCAGACTGTCGTGCCCTACACGACCTGATAACTAGGAGTCATGGTCGGAGATGCCATTTCTTTTCATAGCAGGACATCTTTGGTTGTTATCTGCGGAACCCTTACAGCGCAGCGGTATGTCGGTAACATTCCAGACCCCATTTTGTTGCCCTTCTTGGCAAGCCATCCTGAGATTAGATTTCATCAAGATAATGTCCGCCAGAACATGGTGTAACTTTCTACTGCCTGCCTTCATAATTGACAAACCCTACCCTGGCCAGCTAGGTTGTCGCACAATTCTAACCGAGCCTCCTGGATGTGTTGAATGGCAAACTTCCGTGTTGACAGTTTAACCCTCGAGCAGATAACCTGATGCATCAAGCCTTGCTGTCGAAAAAGGCCATCATCATTTGGTATTGGATGTGTCAGCCGACATTTCTTTGGGAGGTGGGGAAGGTGATTAACACCATGCCATTGACTGTCACTTGGTTGCTGGATCGAAGTGGTAGCATCTGGTTTCGTCTCCTGTAATGATGAATTTGAAAAAGTGTGGATTACGGTCAGACATGTCGAGAATAGCTCAAGAAGTTTCCCTCTGAGTTTGCTTCTGCTCGTCTGTCAGGTTGTGCAGTACAAACCGGGTATAAATCATCTGCATTTTCAAATGCCCTTGAACAGTAGTGCTCATACTGTCTTCACTATCTTCAGCTCTTCTACTATTAGTCTCAAACACAACTGGCAATCATCTGCAAGCATCCGCCATACTGGTTCGATATTGTGTGGCATTGTGCTTGTCGATCCGAAAGCCGCTCATCTTCGACTCCTTCCTTTCCGTCTCTAAACCATTTCAAGCACTCTAACACAGATGTTTTACTTACTACTGGAACACGATACACTTACACTAATATTCCATGTGTCTCCATCACTGTTTTTTCCTAAATTGAGGCAAAACGTCTTGTTAATGTATTGCTTCATTTCTCACCCTATTTGACAATGATATGAGTTCACACACTGACTGTTAGCTTGGTTCTCAGCGTGCACCACTGCTTCGCTTCAGTGATTGATTGAGGTTATAGGAATAAACGGAGAGGTCGTCAGTCCTACGATTCCAATGTTACTCGTGAAAGAAAGAGGGTCTGCTAAAAGTGGACAGATCCAGTCAGAGGAGTTAAACTGTAAAACGATGAAGTTAAAACACACACACACACACACACACACACACACACACACACACACACACACACACACACACACACATGAAGGCATAAAAGGGTAGACCAAATCTAAAAACGGGAGAGGCGGAGCGATAAAAGAGCTGTCTTCACACGGGGGAATGATCGTGGGTCGCAGAGCGAGAAAACATGAAGCGAGACCCCAACCCTGGCCCTATTCTAGGAGTAAAGCAAAACCCTATATCCTAAAGAAAAACCACTTTCGTGGAGGAAACTGAGTACCTGTTGAAACATCCATGAATTGTCTGCTAATATTAAAGATAAGGAATCTTGAAGACTGTACTTAGCACAAAGCACCAAAAGAGGGGTGACATACCACCAGTACACATGGTACTGTCACTCTGGCCCCACAACCACATTGTGGGGTGACCCATCACTCAAGCGTAAACAGTGGGTGAGCCTAGTGTGAGCAACATAGGCCTGCACAGTTAGTCATGTGGTCTAACGCACGGCTTTCCGGTTTGGGAAGGACGCCTGGTCCCCGGCACGAATCCACCCGGTGGATTTGTCTCGAGGTCCAGGGAGCTGGCTAGTCTGTGGATGGTTTTAAGACGGTTTTCCATCTGCCTCGGCAAATGCGGGCTGATTCCCCTTATTCTGCCTCAGCTACATAATGTCGGTGATTGCTGCACAAGTAAGTTCTCCGCGTATGCGTACACCACCATTATTCTACCACGCAAACATAGGGGTTACACTCATCTGGTTTGAGATGTTCCCTCGGGGAGGGGGGGGGGGGGGGTGAGGTTCCACCGCTGGTGGTTCCCGGTGGCTGAACCATCCAATAACCCTGAAAGAGTCGTTCGGTGTGGTACGTCAGAGGGGTGAAGTGGACTGCGGTAGTCGTCATGGTGTTGTGGACCACTGCACCTGTGGTGGGGATGGAGCCTCTACGTCGTTTCTAGGCCCCTAGTTAACATACAATACAATACAATAATCAACACATAGACGGTATAAGACAGTGGACTCCTTCCGAGAGGAGCAGAAGCAAGAGCGCCAAACCACAGTAGTCTTCTTGATTGTGCAAAGTTTATTACTGACAGCAGTAGCGCACCAGATGTCATTCCACTTCTGGGCAAAGAGAGATTTGACGTAGATTCGCACATCCGCAGCTGGAACCCTAACGGGGAATGAGGGTAAGTATCTGCTTCTCCCGTGAAACGGTCAGATGGTTCATTCCATGGGATGCCCACATGATTAAGGACCCAGAGGAAGACAACTGAGCTGGCAGCACATCGGAGGGCAGAGAGAAGGTCATGGATAGCGGAGACCAAAGGGTGAGCAGATCATCATCAGTCGACTGCCTACAGGTCCTCATTCAGTCAGTACATATTAGAACACTGTGGAGTGAGTATCAAAATGGAGGGCCCTGTGAATGGCTAGGAGCTCTGATGTGAACACACTACATGATACCAGCAATAAATAATATTTTAAGCCAGAAGTACAAGTGAAAGCATATCCCACTTTATCGTTTTAGAATCACCATTTTAGAAGCTTCTACCACCCTAGAACTCTTCGAGGATAGAACTTAGATGATGCCGAAAGACCATAGGTGCGACAGAGACTTTATTACCATGGGATAGATCAAACCTAATCCGTGGTCATGGCACCATCCAAGGGAGTGTGTCGGAAGAAATACACAGGGTACATTCCAGTGAGAAGAGATGAAGATCCCGAAAGAAGAAAGTGAGAGACATTCCAGCCGGCAGTCTCACCCATGAGTACTTATCAGGAGGGCGGTATCTCTCGTTTGCAAAAATCACAGGGTACCCAGGATGGTCAGGGAATCGGCGAATGACGATTGTGTAAGAAACCAGGAGTTTGTTCCATCATATTTGTGGATGGGGAATCCCTGCTTCTGTGAGGAGACTGACAATGGGACTAGCCTCAAGCGCAGCAATAGCCAGATACTTCTCACAATGGTGAACAGTATCAATTATTTTCAGAGTGGGAGAAATCGCTGAGCGAAAACAGTGTCTACCATATTCTAGTCTGTACAGGACCCGAGCATGGTAAATATAGAGAAGAGTAGCACAATCTGCACCCCAAGATGTGTGGGCCAGGAGGTGGGGAGCCTTAATCATCTGCATAGATTTAGTCTTCAGGTGGCGAATATAGGGCAGCCACATCAGCTTTTATAAAAAATAAGGCACAAGGAACGGGACTGTGTTACAACATCTAGAAGCTGGTCGCCTAAATGAAGTTCTGGACCGGGGTGTACTGTTGGTCAGCTGCAAAAACGCACAACCCGCGTTTTGGAGGGGGGAGGCGGCCCACACAGAGGCCCAGCAGATGGCGCCTTGGAACCGGCGCTCTGCAGATGCTACAGAGTGAGAGCTGCACCAGACGCAAAAATCTACGTTATACAATGCCGGGCTAACCAGAGACCCAACAGACATTACACGCTTATGGGTGGCTATGAGGAAGAGGGGGCACTTGCACAGAACCCTGTTGGATACGGTTCACCTGAATCGGAAGCTGAGGCAAGTGCCAGCTTGAACCCGGAAGAGCCGGTGGGAGAAAAACTCACGGATAAAAATCGGAAGGGGGAACGAAAGCTCCAGTCAGGGAGGGTTAACTAAAATGTCAAAGAAGACTGAAAATTTGCTGGAGGTCAGTAAACGCTTGTCAGATTTCTGTTTCCAAGCGGTGGAAATGGTCGGTAGGAGATCGTTGGGTTGTTTTGGCGAAGGAGACCAGACAGCGAGGTCATTGGTCTCATCGGATTAGGGAAGGATGGGGAAGGAAATCGGCCGTGCCCTTTGGAAGGAACCATCCTGGCATTTGCCTGGAGCGATTTAGGGAAATCACAGAAAACCTAAATCAGGATGGCCGGACGCGGGATTGAACCGTCGTCCTACCGAATGCGAGTCCAGTGTCTAACCACTGCGCCACCTCGCTCGGTGTAGGAGATCGTTCTTCCCAGAAGTCACAGAGATAGAGAGAGAAAAGGCCCCGAGATTCGTGTACACAATGTAATCAGAAACTCTCGAGCAGTTTACATAGTATGTTCGTCAGGCTAATAGGGCGGTAGCTATCGAGAGACACTGTGTTCTTCCTAGGCTCAAGGACTGGGGTAAGTGTACTGTCTCGCCAATAAGGGGAAGGCACCTGAGAGCCAAATATGGTTGAAGACTGAGTAGATGTTGCCTCTAGGTAATGTTCAAGTGTTGGATCATCTGGTTATGGATGGAATCCAGGCCTGGGACCATGTTACACGAAGAGGTGAGAGCCTGCAACAATACCCATTCAGTGAAGGGTTCATTACAGGGTTCAGCTTGGTGAGGGTTGAAACAGACGGGGCTCTGTTCAACTCAGCGTTTCTGCCAGAGAAAGGTGGTAGGATAGGGAGTGGACGCCGATGCTGCCACGAAGTGTGTTACGAGGTGTTCTGCAAGGACCAATGGATCAGTACACAGAACGCCTTTGAGGATAAACCATTGACAGTTGATTATCGCTGGTGACCCAGTGGGCTACTGAACTTTGACCAAACCAGCAATGAAGAGGCATACATCCCCAAGGAGGAAACATAGCGCTCCCAGCATTCCTTTTTACTCTGCTTCATAAGATAGTGAGCCTTAGCACGTTTTAAAGCAACAGGGTTGGTCTGTGAAGGGTGTCGTTAAAATGGCTGCAAAACCCGTCGGCAGTCCTCGATAGTGACTGCTACGTCCTTGGTCCACCACAATACCGGTCGACGACGAGGATGACCTGTGGACAGGGGGATAGCAGTGCCAGCAGCATGAGGAATAGTGGCAGAGACACCCTGCACGACCACATAAATGCAATTCGAGAGAGGTGTCGAAGTGCACAGCAGTCTTATATAAAGGTCAATTAGCCCTGCAGAATGCCCAACATGGGGGCCTGTCTGCCTGAAGGCGGCAGGAGAACGATAGAACTACTGGAAAGTGTTTACTGTCTCTAAGATCATCATGGGATGCCCAATAAGAGGAAGCCACGAGAGCAGGGGAAGACATCATGAGATCGATAGCAGTAAAGGTGCTATCAGCAGCACTGAAGTGGGTAGGGGAATTGTCCTTGAGGCGAAATGGTTCAAATGGCTCTTAGCACTATGGGACTTAACTGCTGTGGTCATCAGTCCCCTAGAACTTAGAACTAGTTAAACCTAACTAACCTAAGGACATCACAAACATCCATGCCCGAGGCAGGATTCGAACCTGCGACCGTAGCGGTCTTGCGGTTCCAGACTGCAGCGCCTTTAACCGCACGGCCACTTCGGCCGGCCCTTGAGGCGACTCAAATCTAAGTCTGTAATTACTTGGTCAATTAACAGACAAAGGGGCGGGAGGTGCTGTATTAAGGCAGACAGTTCAATGTAACGAAGTGGCCTACCTTGAGGGAGGTAGACATTTGAAACCGTGACTGCATGGGTCATTTGCATCGTAGCGGCTATTGTTTCCCGATTTTTTTTTTTTTTGGTTTTAAGGCGCGAAACTTCTATGGTCATTAGCGCCCGGTCCGTGACTTAGGAAACAGTAAAAAACCGAAATTGAAAACCAGCAGCAATGGGAACGAAAGTCATAAAATTGGAGAAACTAAAGGCAGAAGGAATGCTTAAAAATCCACTATAGAAAGGGGTTGGTTGTCCCCAAAAAAAGCTTCAAATGACTGACGTCATTTCACTGGCACTAATAAATTTGAGAACGCGGTCGGCTGAGCGCGTGTCATCTGCTAAAATCGATGATATATCAGGCGATAGCTGTAGACGGGAGCGTAGCGGATTAAAATAGGGGCACTCAATTAAAAGGTGTCTTACCGTCCACAGCTGAGAGCAGTGGGGACAGAGTGGGGGAGGATCACCGCTTAAAAGATGTCGATGGCTAAAAAGACAGTGCCCTATCCGGAGTCTAGTTAAAATTACCTCCTCCCGACGACGCGTTCGGGAGAAAGAGGTCCAAGCACAAGGAAGAGCTTTCATGTCCCGCAATTTATTATGGGTAAGTGTCGACCAATGCGTGTGCCATAAATGAACAACACGTCGACATAGAACGCTCCGTAGATCGGCGAAGGGAATCGATTGAATAGCTGGCCGAGGAAGAGAGACTGCAGCATTGGCTGCAATATCGGCCGCCTCATTTCCACAGATACCAAAGTGTCCCGGGAGCCAGAGGAACGCCACCGAGACGCCCTCCAGGTGGAGCAGGCGCAGACAGTCCTGAATCCGGTTGACCAGAGGGTGCACAGGATAAAGAGCTTGGAGACTGAGGAGAGAGCTGAGAGAATCTGAGCAGATAACGTATTGTATCCGCTGATAGCGGCGGATGTAGTGGACAGCCTGGAGAACAGCGTAAAGCTCCGCAGTATAAACCGAACACTGGTCGGGAAGCCGAAAGTGATTTGGGGTGTCGCCAACAATATAGGCACTCCCTACACCTAACGATGTTTTCGAGCCGTCGGTGTAAATAAATGTGGCGTCCGTCATTTGTGCACATAGAGCAGCAAATGCCCGACGATAAACAAGTGAAGGGGTACCGTCCTTGGGAAATCGACAAAGGTCACGGAGCAGGCAGATCCGGGGACGGAGCCAAGGCGGTGCTGTACCCCAAGTTGTCAAGAAGGTTTTAGGAAAGCGGAAGGAAAGAGAATGGAGCAGTTGACGGAAGCGGACTCCCGGTGGTAGTAGGGAGGAGGGGCGGCCTGCATACCCTACATCAAAGGAGGCGTCGAAAAACATGTCATGGGCTGGATTAGCAGGCATGGAAGACAGATGGCTAGCATAACGACTCAGAAGGACTGCTCGCCGATTGGACAGCGGAGGTTCAGCAGTCTCAGCATAAAGGCTTTCCACAGGGCTGGTGTAAAAAGCTCCAGACACTAAACGTAATCCACGGTGGTGGATAGAGTCGAGACGCCGAAGAAGAGACGGCCGAGCAGAGGAGTAAACTATGCTTCCATAGTCCAATTTCGAGTGCAGTAAGGCGCGATAGAGGCGGAGAAGGACCACTCGGTCCGCTCCCCAGGAGGTACCATTCAGGACACGGAGGGTGTTGAGGGATCGCAGACAGCGAGCTGAAAGATAGGAAACGTCGGAGGACCAGCACAGTTTTCTGTCAAACATAAGACCCAAGAATTTAGCGACGTTTGAAAACGGAAGGTTGACAGGACCTAGATGTAAGGAGGGCGGAAGAAACTCCTTACGTCGCCAAAAATTAACACAAACGGTCTTACTGGGAGAAAAACGGAAGCCGCTTTCGATGCTCCAAGAGTAGAGGCGATCGAGACATCCTTGAAGATGTCGTTCAAGAAGGCTGATCCCTTGAGAGCTGTAGTAGATCGCAAAATCGTCCACAAAGAGGGAGCCCGAGACATCAGGAAGGAGACAATCCATAATTGGATTGATGGCAATGGCAAACAGTACAACACTCAGCACGGAGCCCTGTGGTACCCCGTTTTCTTGGGAGAAAGTGCGGGAGAGAGTAGTGCGCTCTGCCATAAATTCGCGAAGAAAAAGGGGCAGCCGACCTCGAAAGCCCCAAGAGAACAGTGTGCGGAGGATGCCTGTCCTCCAACAGGTATCGTATGCTCTCTCCAGATCAAAAAATATTGCTACTGTTTGGCGTTTCCGGAGAAAATTGTTCATGATATAAGTGGAGAGAGCAACAAGATGGTCAACTGCAGAACGATGCTTTCGGAATCCGCATTGGGCAGTTGTTAAAAGACTGCGGGATTCCAGCCACCACGCTAAACGGCAATTCACCATACGCTCCAAAAACGTACAGACACTACTCGTGAGAGAAATGGGGCGATAGCTAGAGGGGAGATGTTTGTCCTTTCCAGGTTTCGGAACAGGAACGATGAAAGCTTCCCGCCGTCGTCTGGGAAAAGTACTGTCGGTCCAAATTCGATTATAAATGCGAAGGAGGTAACGCAGACTATGGGTTGATAAATGCAGCAACATTTGGACGTGGATACCATCTGGTCCTGGGGCGGAGGAGCGAGAAGAGAGTTCCCGCAAGGAGAAAACAGTATTATAGCTTTCGCGATTTTGAGAGGAGAAAGCAAGAGGTCGCACTTCCGCTGCACGTTTCTTCGGGAAAAACGCTGGCGGGTAATTTGAAGAGATCGAAATCTCAGCAAAGTGTTTACCAAAGGAGTTAGAAATTGCGACGGGGTCCACTAATGTGTCATGCGAGACAGTGAGCCCAGAGACCGGGGAGAAACTAGGCGCGCCCGATAACCGTCGAATCCGACTCCAAACTTCCGAGGAGGGAGTGAAGGTGTTAAATGGGCTAATAAAGAATTTCCAGCTTGCCTTCTTGCTATCGCGGATGACACGACGGCATCGCGCTCGGAACTGCTTATAGCGGATACTGTTGGCCAAAGTAGGATGGTGGCGGAAAACGCGGAGAGCACGTCGCCGTTCTCGTATTGCATCACGGCATGCCTCGTTCCACCAAGGAACTGGGGGGCGCCGGGGCAATTCGGAGGTGCGTGGTATTGAATGTTCCGCAGCTGTAAGAATAACGTCGGTAATATGTGTGACTTCATCGTCGACGCTAGGAAAGTGACGGTCATCGAATGTCGCTAGAGACGGAAAAAGTGTCCAATCGGCTTGGGCAAACTTCCAGCGTCGCGGGCGCATGTAGGGCAGTTGATGCTGCAGTCTAAGGACACATGGAAAGTGGTCACTCGAGTGTATATCATCAAGGGCGAACCATTCGAAGCGCCGAGCTAGCGGAACAGTACCGACCGCAAGGTCCAAATGAGATAAATTTGTCGTGGAGGCAGACAAAAATGTAGGGACCCCAGTGTTGAGGCAAACTACATCTGTTTGGTGGAAGACGTCTAGCAATAGTGAGCCACGTGGACAAGGATGTGGAGATCCCCAAAGCGGGTGGTGGGCATTGAAGTCCCCAACCAGCAAATATGGGGGTGGAAGCTGACCAAGAAGATGAAGGAGATCAGCTCGTGCCATTGGTGTGTACGATGGAATGTATACAGTACAAAGAGAGAACGTGTATCCGGAAAGGGAAAGACGGACGGCGACAGCTTCGAAGGAAGTGTTTAAATGGATTGGGCGATAATGGAGAGTTTCATGGAAAAGAATCATGAGTCCTCCATGTGCTGGAGTGCCTTCAACAGAGCGGAGATCAAATTGGACTGACTGAAAATGAGGGAAAACAAAGCTGTCGTGGGGACACAGCTTTGTTTCCTGAAGACAGAAGATGACTGGCGAGTAGGATCGTAAGAGGATCGACAATTCATCCCGATTGGCTCGAATACCGCGGATATTCCAGTGGATAATGGACATAGGGTGAACAGAAAATGGAGGAATGTGACCAAGGTCGCTGTCAACTCAACGACTGCTCTGAGCTTGCGACCGACAGCATGGAATGGCATTCAGCCGAAGGCAGAAGATCCTGATCCATAGGTTAATAAGGAGCAACTCCTGCCACCAGCGATGGGCCGGTTGATGGGCCGCCAGCAGTGCGCCTCGGCGACACAGAAAACGGCCGAGCGCGATTTCCGCCAGGTGGTGGTGTAGATGGGACACGCCTTGGAGGAGGAGAAGGAGATGAACGGGGTTTCTTATTGACCTTCTTGGAAATATGATTTTTAGATGAAGGAGAAATCGATGGTTGTGAAGTTGGGGTACATAAAAAATCTTCACGAGTATGCTCTTTTTTCGAAGTCTTGGTGTCTGACTTTTGGGATCGAGATTTAGCAGAACCCGATGAAGGGTGAGCCAGAGAGTGGGCAGGCTAAAGTGGCGATGTTGAATGGGCGATCTTTGCGCTGGCCGATCTGACGACCGTGGCACTAAAGGTGAGGTCGCAAGTCTGCGTGGCCGCCTGCTTTGTTGGCGGAGGAGAAGCAAGGACAGTGCTGTATTTTCCTTTCTGAGGCACGGTGGGCTGTCGACTGGCGAATAATTTTCGAGCAGCAAAGGTCGACACCTTTTCCTTTACTCTTATTTCCTGGATGAGCTTTTCGTCTCTAAAAACGGGACAATATCGAGAGGAAGCAGCGTGGTCACCCATACAGTTGATGCAGCGAGGGGATGGAGGTGGACAAGCACCCTCATGGGCATCCTTGCCACACGTAACACATTTGGCCGGATTGGAACAGGACTGGCTCGTGTGATTGAACCGCTGACACCGATAGCAATGCGTAGGGTTTGGGACGTAAGGGCGAACGGAAATTATCTCATAGCCCGCTTTTATTTTCGATGGGAGTTGAACTTTGTCAAATGTCAAGAAGACATGATGTTCGTGTCAACCCTTTTCATAACCCTATGAACAGCCGTTACGCCCTGGTCAGACAGGTAGTGCTGAATTTCTTCGTCAGACAATCCATCGAGGGAGCGTCTATAAACGAATCCACGCGGGGAATTTAAAGTGCGGTGCGCTTCCACCCGGACAGGGAAGGTGTGTAGTAGTGAGGTACGGAGCAATTTTTGTGCCTGGAGGGCACTGTCTGTTTCTAACAACAGTGTGCCATTCCGTAATCTGGAACAAGACTTTACAGGACCTGCAATTGCGTCGACACCTTTCTGAATAATGAAAGTGTTGACCGTGGAGAGGTCGTGACCTTCGTCAGACCGAGAACCAACAAGGAACTGTGGCAACGATGGAAGAACTGACTATGGCTGGGACTCAGTGAACTTACGTTTGTGAGCAGACATAGTGGAAGGTGAGGAAACCATTGCGGAAGAATCCCCCACGATTACTGGCGTCTCCGATGGCGCGCTCCTCCC